>NW_026715368.1:0-38512 GCF_029784015.1 Lycium ferocissimum | reverse complement strand
TATGTATATTATGATACCCTTTTCCCTGGTCGTATATATTTGTATGCGTGGGTTTTGGGGAAAAAATCGGTATTTATATAGGTATGGGGGTTGCTTTTTCCGAATCGGTTGGTGGGGCCTTTGGGGGTTTCCCAAATGGGCCCCTAGTCAAAATACGGGGGGGGGTTTTAATACAAGGGGTAGGGGAAAAATTCGCCGTTATCTTTCTTTCGATCTTAGATCGTCGCGATAGGATTGTGTTATCGGGATGACTCGCCTGCGACGGATTGTTATGTTTTCGACGATGCCTGGGAGAAGGCCACGGTGCCCGAGAAGGGCAAATCTACGGTTGTTGGGAGACCAGCCGAGGCCGGAGAGTCACCGGGGGCCGTCTTTGAGCCCCATGCAAGGTGTGCCCCCCGACATCCCGGTTACGCTACCCCGCCGGTATCGAGAGGTTTGGAGCGACCACGGTTGCCCGGACGGAAGGCGGCTCCACCGCCAGCTCCCGCGGACCCAGCACCCCAGCCCCCAGTTCCCCAGCCAGGAGCGGAGGACCGGGCTATGCGAGATGCGGTCCAGCTATTGACTAGATTGATGGCGGGGCAGGTCTACAGGCATGGACCGGGAGGAGACCACGCGGACCGACATGACGATCGAGAGGGCCGTGATTTTACGCTGTAATCCACGAGTTTTTGGGTCCAAGCCCGCGGAGGACCTCGGGGTTCATCCGGCAGATGCGGCGTACGTTGCGGCTTGATCGGTGCTTCCGGGGCCAAGTCGGTTGAGATGGCGTCATATCGGTTGCACGATGTAGCCCCGGCTAATTGGTATGAGTCTTGGATCGTGTCTAGAGACGGTGCCCCTCCAGAGTATGGGCGAGTTTACGAAGAGGCCTTCTTGGCTGGCCTACTACCTCCGGAGATGAGGGCGGGCCGAGGTAGACAGATTCTGGCATTGAGCGAGAGGCCGAGGGTGTTCAGGGGTATATCAGAGGTTTGATTCAGCGGCCGGATATCGCGCCCACCCTGTAGGTGATATAGTGACCGGATGCTGCCGCATGTGATGGGGTTGGACCATTACAGGTTGGACGTGTTGCTTGGTGATGGCGGCCCAGACAGGTATGGATATTGGCCGTGTGCAGGCACACGCTCAGGGTATGGAAGATCGCCACAGAGGGCACCAGCCTGACAGGGATTATGACCGGGGCCAGGCCAAGAGGGCCAGATCCGCGGCATATTGCGGGGAGTCTCGAGGGCGGGCGGCCTCGGCGGCGGCGAACGGATATCCTCTCCGGCCCGGCACGAGCACACCCCCGGTTCCTCGGTGGGAGACTAGAGGATGCGGGGTATTCGGGAGTAGAGCCGAGCTGCAGGGCTTCGGGCCACGGAGGGCGAGAGGTTCCAACCGGTGAGGCCACCCTGCCCCGATGTCCTCATTGTAGGAGATGCCACCCGGGGGAGGAGTGTTATCGTGCCACGGGCGCTTGCTTTACCTGTGGCCAGCAGGGCCACCTTATGAGAGATTGTCCACTCAGGGGCAGTGCAGGGGGAGCAGCTCAGCCTACCGGGTCAGTTGCCGGTTCGTCTTCCCCTTCCGTAGCTATGCGCCCGATGGGGCGGGGCACGCCGACACCGAGCGGAGCCGTGGCGGAGCCTCCGGTTCGCGGTCCATCGAACCGCCTATATGCGTTGACCCGTAGACGGGATCGAGGAGGCGCTACGGACGCGGAATACGGGTAATTTAGATTCCTTGAGTGGTTATCTTGATTGATGTATGAGCTTTTTTGTGATAATTGTAAAAGAAACTCCCCCAAATGCTTATAAGATCCTGTAAGGCTAATTCAACATTCAAGGACGAATGTTCTAAAGGGGGGAGGATGTTATATCCCGCATTTCGTACGTTGGGACAATTCGGATTAACTGTGATAAGTTAGAGACAAGACCATTCCGGGATATGAAGTCGGGACTTTTGACCTTCGATTTCGTTTTAAGACCTAATTTGTTCATGAATTGGTTGGCATGGAACATTTGGGAAAATTTGGGACTAAAAGTGGAATATTGGAAAGTTGGGAATTGTTATATCCGGTATCTTTGCGTGATTGGAAAATTTGGAAGTAACCTTGACTTGCAAAGAATAAGGCCAAGTTTGGATTTTTCTTAGTATGTGTATGCCGGTTATGGAAACCTGAATGCGGAAATAATGGAGAAGGCCTAAGGGCAAAATTAGAATTTTGGAAATTAGTTTCGGGAATTGCAAAATATGATTCATGAAGAATTGGGCCAAAAAAAATAATAATAAGAAAATGAGGCCCAAATTTGGAAGGGGTGGCTGGCCATGCTTGGCCCAACCCATGAGGAATTAGTCATGTGATTTGTCACATGACTAATTAGTATAAGAAGATGAATATGGGACTTGTATCTCTAGAATTTTCAAGAAATCAAAACAAACCAAGAAGAGAAAAATAAAGGGGAGGCCGTCGGCCATAGAGAAAGAAAAAGGAGAAAAGAAAAGAAAAAAAATTCCCTAGCCTTCAATCTTGGTCCAAAAATTGTGATTCCTTATACTCTTACTAAGCTCAAGGTGCTCTTCAAAGTGGTATAATTAGTTTGGCAAGAAAGTGGTTTTGGTGGCAAGGAGAATTCATTGGAAGAAGGTAAGGATTTCATGTTCTTTATGTGTTATGGAAGATTTGTTTGTGTTGTAGTATGAAGAAATGGATAGAATTCATAAAAATATGAAAACTTCATGACTTGGTCGTGTGCATGCATGTGTTATGTAGCCAAGACTAGTTGATTTTTATGTTATATTCTAGTTGTAGTTGTTGTGTATTCTATATCGGAAATAGGAGTTTGATGACTTTGGTTGAAGTTGTGAATGTTGAAGTGTGACCGTGGGTGTGTGTGTGAAGTGTGTGTTGTGGCCGTGTAGTGTAGGGGAAGGGGAGAGGAGTAAATATTATGTAGTATGCTAGGTGTGTTGACATTAACCTTGTGAAGTAAATGGGAGGTTAGTGGTTCTTGTAAGGAAAATGTGTAACCTTGTTGTAGTTATATAAATATGAAATGGAAGTTGTAAGATGCAAATTATGGATGTTGTTAATGAAATTGGAAGGCAAAAACGTGTATGTTTGTCGAAGAATGGAAGTTTCGGATGAGTTATGGTATCGGTGAAAAGTTTGTATATTTTGCGAATAATATGTGAAATCATATGTAATGCCTCCAAATGATGTTGGGATAATCTTGATGGGTAAATGAGCAAGAAAACATTGATGTTGACTTGGAAATGTGAAGTTCGTTTGGAAGTTGTCGCTTTATGTAGAAAGATGACTACTCATGTTAGTATGTGGTTCTAGTCAATTGTTGATGTTCTTGTGGTTGTTGTTGTTGACATTTGAGCCAAGTCAAATTCTCGGGGTGTTATATTTGCAGGGGAGGTGCTGCCGAAATTTCGATAGACAAGTATTAACCTAAGTTTGGAATTTTAAGTCTCATGAATAGTAACTGGTGAATGTGACCATTTGCAGATTTTTGACGAAACGGGATTGGAGTTTTAGCAAGCGTAAAGGGCAAGAAAGGTATGTAAAGTCTTCCCTTTCATCCTTGGCATGTTCTAAACGTATTAGGCTTGGACGCGAGCCTTAGATATGACTCGGTCACTGGAAACCCGAGATTGAAATTGGCCCCATTTTCTTCAGCGCGATTGAATTAGTTTCTTTACAAGTTGTCATCAAAGCGACTTATATGTATGTAATCTTCACAAATGGACTCGGATTGTCCCAAAATTCTCATGAATGATTCCATAAGATTTATGATCCATAATTTGAGTTCACCACCTCGATTTACCCGAGGTGGGCCCACAGATTCCGAGACCTCTTACTATGGCCTTGTTTGACTTGTTCCTACTCGGCTCTTAAAAGAAATTTCTGATAAATGCTCCGTTTGTCAAATGATAAATGTGACGAGTCTATAGTATGTTTTGATATGTGTTATGATTCTTGAAGCATGGTTTGATATAAACAATCGTGCCATCCCCAAAAGGGCATATATATACACTATGATTGACGTCCGACTTCTTGGAAATGATGTTGTCATTTGAAATTGTTCTATTTGTTAAAGAACTACCATTCTGACTATTCCGTTGAACCCCATGGTATATTTATTATGTACGAACAATCTCGAAAATTCTGCCTGACATAATCCGTCGCGATTTATGAAAGGTACGTTCTATGGCTTATGGTTTGGTTTGTCTGTTGAGTCTGGACTTATATGCATATGTTTCCGCACTACTCTGTTCGTGCAAGTTACGGTATGTCTTTTCAGGCCGGGCCGGGACATGTTCTCGTGCACACTTCTACTGCACTATTCACCGAGTCCGCTCGTGCTTGCGGGCGGGACACGTTATCGTATGTGATTATGATATGATGATACGGGGATGGTGGCCGGGATGGCACATGATTATTATTCACGAGACCCGCGGTAGAGGGTCGGGACACGTTATGTATACATGATATATGATTCGATATGCATGATTCCATATTACCGAGTCCATAATAAAGGGCGGGACACGTTATACGTATATAGGATATATGATTTTGTTATGCATGATCTCACCTACCGAGTCCCTTATCGGAGGGCGGGACACGATATATGTTCATATGACGTTATATGATCGATATGCATCACTTATCCTTTGGCATTATGTTTTACGAGGTCTCGGACAAGGTATTACCTTTTGTACTTCGGACTGCGACCATAGCTCCGTCTTTACATGTACGTACTCTCCTATTCTTGACTATGATTATACTTGTTACTTTTCCACTTTGCATACTCGGTACATTTTTCGTGCGGCCCCGTTCTTCGGGGGTCGCTGTTACGTGCCCGCGTGTACGGACGCGCCTCGAGATACGCCACCGGCTTAGTGTATACGTTGCGCTGTTGGAGAGTGCTCCTTTTGATCCGGAGCCGATATTTTGGTATATATATATTTTCTGCTGTTTATATGCTCTGTACATATGGTCATTTGGGTACGGCGGGGCCTTGTCCCGTCCTCTGATTCTGTTATGTCGGTATGTTAGAGGCCTGTAGACATGGTTGTGGGTTGTCACTGTTCTGGTAGGTATGTCCGAGTTTACGACTCTGTCGGTTATAATAGCCTTAACGGCTTGTGTGTAAGCCTATGTACATGTATATTTTCGTGCGATGTATTTTATATCTGTATGGATTTATGTATGTCTAAACGGAATTAGCTGCTTAGTATGCCAGATCGGTCAGGTAGGTACGTATGGGTGTCCAGTTAGGACACCAGTCGCGGCCCACGGGGTTGGGACGTGACAAAAGTGGTATCAGAGCGATTTGTCCTCGGAATGTCTGCAGGCCGTGTCTCGTAGAGTCTTGTTTATCGGTGTGTTGTGCACCACATCTATAAACAGGAGGCTACAGGACATTTAGGGTGTTACCCTTCCTTTGGATCTTAGATCGTGCGATAGAGCTGTATGTAGTAGGATGGGTCCTTCTAACGAATTGCTGTATATACAGCGAGGCTCCGAAAGAGCGATAGCGTCAGTATTTTGGGGAAATTGTTTCTGATCCTCTTCCTGCAGGTGATTGTAGACTGACAAAGAATGAAGAGGACGGCTTCTGATAATGGGGATGGGGGTGCTAAGAAGGCCCCTAGGATGTCACCGGGGCCGAGTAGGCGAGCCCCGGCTACTCGATTGAGACGGACCGCCGGAGGATCCCACGGAGGACAGTTATGATACAGATCCGTCGGAGGACCCAGCTACGATTCCTCCAGAGTTTCTGACCCCTAGAGCAGCGGATTCCACGGAGGGTAGTTATGATACAGATCCCTCGGAGGATCCGGCGATGACTCCTCCAGAGTCTCTTACCTCCACGGAAGAGGATAGTTATGATACAGACCCATCGGAGCATTCTTCTGGGACAACGGAGGAGGAGACTTCCGGGAATATGCCAGCTGCTCCTGTGATGGAGCACCCCGTCAGCCCGGCCACCTCGGAGAGTGCTACGGACTTCTCCTGTCCTTTGTCCTGGTCATCAGTGAGCCAGGAATCGTCTGGTTATCTATATTCCTCCGATTCAGATGCGGGTAATAGCGGGAGTCAGATAGGTGGGGGGCAGACAGATGAGGATGATGATGGACATACTTCTCACGGCAGCTCCCCAGGTTAGACCCAAGATTGATCATTTATAAGTATATGAGTTTCCTAGACTTTCCTATGTGTGTGATTTTTGTAGAATATTATTCAATGACGGTAACGGAAAGTTTAAGAGGATTAAAGACCCAGCGGTTAAAAGCAAGGGCGACTGAGGGGTCCCTGCCACCAGTATAAATTTAGAAACCCTAGACGAAAGTGAATATTGAAGACTCAGAAGGGCAATATGGTAATTGTATGGTTTAGATCGGGGCGAGACCCGCTACGAGAACTGTCCAAAAATTTACGAAGACCCCAATCTGCCCTAAATTGAGTGACCAAGGTCGTGTGGGGCAGTCTATGCAATTGTATTAGCAATAACGCAACAAAATGCATAAAAGTTTCGAGGTTAAGCGTGCTGGGGCCAGAGCAATTCTGGGATGGGTGACCCCCTGGGAAATGTGCTAAGGTGATAAATGGAAGATGCATATCTGTGGTATTATAGATGAATTGGGGTAAGATGTAAGGTAAGTTGAGATGATATGTTGAGGTAGGACTAGTTACGAAAGTATGGTTGAGGTAGGCTAAACGGAGCGTGGCAAATTAAACGCAAAAGAAGGTGGAAAGTTGAGAGAGGGAAACGCCCTTATCTTGAGGAAAAGGGTATGTGCATAGGTATAAGAAAGTAAGAAAGGGGCCTAAAGGCTATTGTACAGGGTAAACAGAATTCCGTAAGGATACAGACTTATTTGCTATAGCCGATTGGATGCTTTGATGAAATGATTCAAGGTACAAGGATTAGAGTGAGTAATGGAACGTTGACAAGGGAATTTTCGTAAGTGACGAAAACATTAGTGAAAGTGGTCTGACTCTGATCGTGATTCTGTATGTCATACTTTTGTACCTCCGATTTTGATGAAGCTCTGTCTAGTATGCCTCCGTACTTCCGAATCTGAATACGTTTTGTCCGACATACCTCTGTACGTCCGACTCTGACTACAAATCCGTCTGATACATCTCTGTCCAATTGACTCTGATCACGGATCTGTCTGACATACTTCTGTACGTCTGGCTCGGATCATGAACCTGCTTGATGTAATGTCGGAGTATGATTCTGTTTGTTGTACTTTTGTGCACCTGATACTGGATATGATTTCGTCTGATGTCCGTCTAATCTTCTGGTCCCAATAAAGGTTCTGTCTGCCATATGTTCCATTTAAGATTGTACGGACCGCTAGACTAATTAGTATTTCGAACAGCCCTAGTATCGCGAAGGGATAGGAGGACTTGGAAGGTGAAGATCCTCACGAGTACTTCGATCAAGTGCGAATATGTAACCGGCAAGAAGACCTTCCCCGAAAGGTTTGCAAAACCTATAAGGTTGATTTAACATTCGAGGACGAATGTTTTAAAGGGGGGGAGGATGTTATATCCGGCATCTTTGCGTAATTGGAAAATTTGGAAGTAACCTTGACTTGCAAAGAATAAGGCCAAGTTTGGATTTTTCTTAGTATGTGTATGCCGATTATGGAAACCTGAATGCGGAAACAATGGAGAAGGCCTAAGGGCAAAATTGGAATTTTGGAAATTTGTTTCGGGAATTGCAAAATATGATTCATGAAGAATTGGGCCAAAAAAAAATAATAAGAAAATGAGGCCCAAATTTGGAAGGGGTGGCCGGCCATGCTTGGCCCAACCCATGAGGAATTAGTCATGTGATTTGTCACATGACTAATTAGTATAAGAAGATGAATATGGGACTTGTATCTCTAGAATTTTCAAGAAATCAAAACAAACCAAGAAGAGAAAAATAAAGGGAGGCCGTCGGCCATAGAGAAAGAAAAAAGAGAAAAGAAAAGAAAAAAATTCCCTAGCCTTCAATCTTGGTCCAAAAATTGTGATTCCCTTATATTCTTACTAAGCTCAAGGTGCTCTTCAAAGTGGTATAATTAGTTTGGCAAGAAAGTGGTTTTGGTGGCAAGAGAATAATGGTGATTTATGAAGAAGTATGAAGGCCATGTTTGAATTTTTCTGTGAAGTGTGTGTGTGGTCGTGTAGTGTAGGGAAGGGGAGAGGAGTAAATATATGTGTATGTCGGTTATGGAAATTTGAACGTGAAAACAAAAGTTTGTATATTTTGCGGAGAAGGCTTAGGAAAACACCGGAGAAGGCTTAGGGGCAAATTTGGAATTTTGGAAATTTGTTTCGGGAATTTCAAGATATAATTCATGAAGAATTGGGCTCAAAAAAAAATATAAATTGAGGCCCAAATTAAGGGAGCCCAACCGGCCATGCAAGGGCCTAAGTCCATGGAATTTAATTAAATTTTCCATGTGATTAATTATATAAGTGATCCTTAGCCTTGGAACATTCAAGAAATTAAAAGAAAAATCAAGAACAAGAGAAGAGAGGAGAACGGCTAAGGAGAAAAAGAGAGGAGAAAGAAAGCAAAAAAAAAAATTCTTGGAGCTCAAATCTTTGGTTCAAAAATCCATTTCTCTTGGAATTACTACTAAGCTCAAGCTCCTCTTCAAGTTGGCATAATTGTTTTGGCAAGAAAGTGCTTCCTTTGGCAAGTAGAGAGAAGTTGGGAAAGGTAAGAATTCTTATTTTTATGTTGAAGGAATTATGTATGTGTTGTAGTATATGTAGAGTACATGAGAATTATGGAAGTGTTGCATGCATGTGGTGAGCCGTGTGTGTGTGTGAATATATATCTAGCCGTGTGTATGTGTATGGTGTATGGCTATGGTAAGTTGAGTTTTGTATTGTGTCTTTGTTGTGGTTATGATGGAAATTCATGTTGGAAATGAAAGTTGAATGAATTTGATGGAAATTGGAAAATTAGGTGTTGGCCGTGTGGTGCTATATATGCAAGGGAATTGGTTGAATTTATTTGGAATGTTAATTATGTTGTTATGGTATTGTGAAGTAAATAGAAGATTAATGGTTTTGTTGGAAGTTGGAAGTTTTGAACGAATTATGGTTTCGGTGGAATTTTTGTATAATTTGGGAAATAATGTGAAATGTTCTTGAATTGTATTTGATGATCTTGAATGAGTAAATGAGTATGAAAATATTGATATTGGTTGGAAAATGTGAAGTTCGGATGGAAGTTGTTGCCGTATGTAGAAAAGAAAACTAGTTATGCTATGTTGTGTTTATAATGATTCTTGGTATTGTTATTGTTGTTAAGAATGTTGGTTGGTTGTTGTTGTTGATATTTTGAGCCGAGTTGAATCTCGGGGGTGTGGTATGTATAGGGGAAGTCTTTATAGAAATTTCGGTAGCCAAGTATAACCCCAAGATTGACATGTTAACCTTCATGAATAGTAATGCGGTAAGAATGACCATTTGCGGTTTTGGACGAAACGGGAGTTGAGATTGGACGCGCGTACGGCGTAATCCGGTATGTAAAGCCTTCCCTATCTTTCTATGGCATGTTCGAGTCTAACGGGCTTGACGGCGAGCCTCGATGACCCTTCCTTTACCCACAATTCGAGATTGAAATTAGCGCAAAATCCGTCAGTAAGATTGAACCAATTTCTTCTAAGATTGACCTATAAGTATGTATTTTCCATAAATGGAGTCAAAACACCCTAAGATGATTATGAACGACTCCCTAAGGGTTATTATCCATAATTTATGTATTGTACTATGGTTGGGTCCGAGGTGGGCCCACAATACCCTGATACTCCCGGTATGGTTCAAATCGATCAGTTTCTGTCTGATTTTCATAAGTAACTCTTAATTATGTTCTGTCCGCTAACTAATAAGTATTATGACCGTGTCTTCCCGAATCTGAATATTATTCCGACCTGCGGAACAATTACGGATACTACGTTACGATACGATGCGCTTATTCGATTTGACTTACTTTACGAACTATTTCGGTTTGATTACGTACGTACGTCGGTACGTATGTGTATGGTTTCTCATTTGTCTGTTCGTGGATGCCTCAACGCTTCCTTCATTGCGCCGGGCCGGGTTACGTGGTCGTGCACCTCGGCTGCATTGTTCACCGCGTCCCTCGGATTGTGCGGGCCGGGATACTGTCTGTATCGATATGATCGATATGATGCGATTATGTGATATTATGGGGATGGCGGCCGGGATGGCATTTGATACGATTACGTACGTCCACCGCGTCCCGTACTACGAGGGCGGGTTACGTTACCGCGTCCCTTATTAAAGGGCGGGATCGATTTATGATGTGTATGTACGTATATGATTATGACTGCGCATGCATGATGCGAAACTCGATTTGGATAAAGATACGTACGTATATGTGTCGCATGTCGATTCGGACTACGATTCTGTTTGCCACATTTACGTACGTACGATCCGGATTACGATTCGTACGCCATACACTTGAGATCGGTTACGTACGAGAATACGTCCGTACGCTCGTAAGTCGACTCCGCCTATGATTACGTACGTACGTACATTCTGTAAGACTGACTCCGCTACGAAGCCGATTCTGTCCACTTTATTTCTGTATTTCTGTCTGTTACGATTTTACATATCTGACCCTGGTTATTTTAATTATGTATATTATGTTTCCGCTTTACATACTCGGTACATCTTCGTGCGACCCCTTGCTTCTCGGGGGGCGTGTTACATGCCCACGCGAGTACGACGCGCGCACGGTACGCCGCCAGCTTAGGATATTGGTCTGTTGTTTGGAGAGCTCCCTTTGATCCGGAGTGATATTTTTGGTATATATCTTCTGTTGTACATACGTTACGTATATATATGACTATTTGGGTACGGCGGGGCCACAATCCCGTCTTCGATTCCGTCTTCGATTCGATACGTATGTTAGGGGTGCGAGACATGTACGTAGGGTGTGGGTTATCCTTTGTTTGGGTAAGTATGTGTGATATGCGACTGCATACATTATGATAGCCTTGACGGCTTATATACGGTTATGTATGTATATATATATACGTATGCTTATGCATGTTCGTGTGACGTATGTTATATACGTATGGGCTTATGTATGTACGAGCGGATTAGCCATTTGGTATGTCGGATTTGTTAGGTAGGTACGTATGGGTGTCCAAGTAGGACACCGATCACGGCCCACGGGGCGGGTCGTGACAAAAGTGGTATCGAAGCGGTCGGTTCTCGGAGTGTACGCCAGGCCGTGTCTAGTAGAGTCTTGTTTATCGATGTGTTGGGCCCCACATCTATAAACAGGAGGCTACAGGACATCTAGGATGTTATGTTACCCTTTCTTGGAATCTTAGATCGTGCGATAGAGCTGTATGTTATGTAATAGGATGGGTCCTTCCAACGAATTGCTGTATATGCAGCGAGGCTCCAAAGAGCGACAACGTTAGCATTTTTGGAAATTGTTTCTGACCCTCTCCTTGCAGGTGATTGTAGGATAAAGATGAAGAGGGCCGCTTCTGATGACGGAGATGGGGGTGCCAAGAAGGCCCCCAGGATGTCGCCGGGGCCGAGTAGGCAGAGCCCCAGTTACTCGATTGAGTCAGATCCTTCGGAGGATCCCACGGAGGGCAGCTATGATACCGATCCTTCGGAGGATCCAGCGACGATTCCTCCGGAGCTGCTGACCCCCAGAGCAGAGGTTCCCGCGGAGGGTGGCTACGATACAGACCCCTCGGAGGACCCCTCGGGGGATAGCTACGACACGGATCCGTGCGAGGACCCATCTATGACTCCTCCAGAGTCTCCGATCCCTGGAGCAGAGGATCCCGTGGAGGATGGTTATGACACTGATATTTCAGAGGATCAGGCGATGACCCCTCCGGAGCTCCTTACCTCCGCGGAGGAGGATAGTTATGAGGCAGACCTATCGGAGCCTTCTTCTGGGACGACGGAGGAGGAGATTTTCAGGTATGCGCCGATTGTTACTGCGAGGGTGAACCCCGATAGCCCGGCCACCTCGGAGAGTGCTATGGATTTCTCCCGTTCTTGGCACGAGTCACACAGTGAGACGGGGAATTGTCTGATTCCCCATACTCCCTCGGTTCAGATGCGGGTTATAGCGGGGGCCGGTTAGATGAGGGGCAGACAGATGAGGATGATGACGGACACACCTCTTACGGCAGCTCCTCAGGTCAGACCCGAAATTGATTATTTTATGAGTATGTGAGTTTCTTAAAATTCTCTGTGTATGTATGATTTCTGTAAAATATTATTCGGTGATAGTAAGGGCGACGCGAGATGACTCCGCCATATATATAAATCTGGAAACCCTGGGTGGTGGATAATCATGAGTACAAGTGAAATAGATGTCGAGTAACCCGGAAGGGCAATATGGTAACAGTGTAGTTCGGACCGGGGTGGGACCCGCTACGGAAATTTCTGAAAAATCTATTAAGACGCAGAACTGCCCTAAACTACGTGGCAGAGATCGTGTGGGGCATTTGACGTAGTAATATTACCGATAACACATCCGAATGCATAAAAGTTTCGAAGTTAAGCGTGCTGAAACCAGAGCAATCCTAGGATGGGTGACCCCCCTGGGAAGTATGTCAAGAATTTTTCACAAATATGGATATGGAGACTAAATGCGAAGTTGGGGTAACTTAAGTGGAATTTGAGTATGTGGAGTGATTAGAGATTCTAAAAAGGCAGTTCGACTATGGTCGCGATTCCGTACGCCATATTTACGCACCCCTGTTTTCGGTGAAGCTACGTTTACTACACTCACTGTGCTTCGAACCCGACTACGTATACGTTTAACATATCTCTGTACGCCCAACTACGATCATGATTACGTCCGATATCCTTCGGTACGTACGGTTCGACTTCAAATACGTACGATAAATCTCAATATGTCGACTCTGTACATCGACTACGATATGACTACGTACGATATATTTACGTATGTACGCACGATCACGGATACGTCGACGTCCGTCCGTACGTCGACCTCGGTTGTGAATACGTACGGTGTATGTCTATACGTCTGACTCTGATTCCGAAATCTGTCCGATAAATCTCGATATGTCGACTCGATTATAGATCCGTCGATATACCTCTGTACGTACGGCTCGATTTTGAGACCGCTTAAGACGACGTCGGATTATGCTTACACCGCCGCACTTTCGTGCTTCTGACTCCGGATAAGACTCCGTCTGGCGTCCGTTTGACCTTCTAGTTCTGGTTAAGATTCTGTCCGCCGTATATCTGATTTGAGACGGTACGAACAGCCCCAATACGGTGATATCAGAAAAAGATGGATGAAGTTGGAAAATGAAGGCCGCTACAAATTTTTCGATCAAGTGCAAGTGTGTAAATGGTAAGAAGACCTCCCCGACTGATTTTGATCTATCATGAGGTTCAATTAACATTCGAGGACGAATGTTTTAAAGGGGGGGAGGATGTTACATCCCGCCTTTTTGCATAATCGGAAAATCCGAAATAATGGTGATTTATGAGAAAGAAGGCCATGTTTGAATTTTTCTTAGTATGTGTATGTCGGTTATGGAAATTTGAACGTGAAAACACCGGAGAAGGCTTAGGGGCAAATTTGGAATTTTGGAAATTTGTTTCGGGAATTTCAAAATATAATTCATGAAGAATTGGGCTCAAAAAAAAAATATAAATTGAGGCCCAAATTAAGGGAGCCCAACCGGCCATGCAAGGGCCTAAGTCCATGGAATTTAATTAAATTTTCCATGTGATTAATTATATAAGTGATCCTTAGCCTTGGAACATTCAAGAAATTAAAAGAAAAATCAAGAACAAGAGAAGAGAGGAGAACGGCTAAGGAGAAAAAGAGAGGAGAAAGAAAGCAAAAAAAATTCTTGGAGCTCAAATCTTTGGTTCAAAAATCCATTTCTCTTGGAATTACTACTAAGCTCAAGCTCCTCTTCAAGTTGGCATAATTGTTTTGGCAAGAAAGTGCTTCCTTTGGCAAGTAGAGAGAAGTTGGGAAAGGTAAGAATTCTTATTTTTATGTTGAAGGAATTATGTATGTGTTGTAGTATATGTAGAGTACATGAGAATTATGGAAGTGTTGCATGCATGTGGTGAGCCGTGTGTGTGTGTGAATATATATCTAGCCGTGTGTATGTGTATGGTGTATGGCTATGGTAAGTTGAGTTTTGTATTGTGTCTTAGTTGTGGTTATGATGGAAATTCATGTTGGAAATGAAAGTTGAATGAATTTGATGGAAATTGGAAAATTAGGTGTTGGCCGTGTGGTGCTATATATGCAAGGGAATTGGTTGAATTTATTTGGAATGTTAATTATGTTGTTATGGTATTGTGAAGTAAATAGAAGATTAATGGTTTTGTTGGAAGTTGGAAGTTTTGAACGAATTATGGTTTCGGTGGAATTTTTGTATAATTTGGGAAATAATGTGAAATGTTCTTGAATTGTATTTGATGATCTTGAATGAGTAAATGAGTATGAAAATATTGATATTGGTTGGAAAATGTGAAGTTCGGATGGAAGTTGTTGCCGTATGTAGAAAAGAAAACTAGTTATGCTATGTTGTGTTTATAATGATTCTTGGTATTGTTATTGTTGTTAAGAATGTTGGTTGGTTGTTGTTGTTGATATTTTGAGCCGAGTTGAATCTCGGGGGTGTGGTATGTATAGGGGAAGTCTTTGCCGAAATTTCGGTAGCCAAGTATAACCCCAAGATTGACATGTTAACCTTCATGAATAGTAACCGGTAAGAATGACCATTTGCAGTTTTTGGACGAAACGGGAGTTGAGATTGGACGCGCGTACGGCGTAATCCAGGTATGTAAAGCCTTCCCTATCTTTCTATGGCATGTTCTGAGTCTAACGGGCTTGACGGAGCCTCGATGACCCTATACTACCCACAATTCGAGATTGAAATTAGCGCAAAATCCGTCAGTAAGATTGAACCAATTTCTTCTAAGATTGACCTATAAGTATGTATTTTCCATAAATGGAGTCAAAACACCCTAAGATGATTATGAACGACTCCCTAAGGGTTATTATCCATAATTTATGTATTGTACTATGGTTGGGTCCGAGGTGGGCCCACAATACTGATACTCCCGGTATGGTTCAAATCGATACATTTCGTCGATTTTCATAAGTAACTCTTAATTATGTTCCGTCCGCTAACTAAGAAGTATTATGACCGTCTTCACGAATCGAATATTATTCCGACCTGCGGAACAATTACGGATACTACGTTACGATACGATCGCTTATTCGATTTGACTTACTTTACGAACTATTTCGGTTTGATTACGTACGTACGTCGGTACGTATGTGTATGGTTTCTCATTTGTACGTTCGTGGATGCCTCAACGCTTCCTTCCTTGCGCCGGGCCGGGTTACGTAATTCGTGCACCTCGGCTGCATTGTTCACCGCGTCCCTCGGATTGTGCGGGCGGGATCTGTACGTATACGATATGATCGATATGATCGATTATGTGATATTATGGGGATGGCGGCCGGGATGGCATTTGATACGATTACGTACGTCCACCGCGTCCGTACTACGAGGGCGGGTTACGTACCGCGTCCCTTATTAAAGGGCGGGATCGATTTATGATGTGTATGTACGTATATGATTATGACTCGCATGCATGATATGAAACTCGATTTGGATAAAGATACGTACGTCATATGTACGTATGTACGATTCGGACTACGATTACGTTTGCCACATTTACGTACGTACGATCCGGATTCGATTACGTGCGCCGCCATACACTTGAGATCGGTTACGTAAGAATCGTCCGTACGCTACGTAAGTCGACTCCGCCTATGATTACGTACGTACGTACGTAAGGGCCCGGCTCCGCTACGAAGCCGATTACGTTCACTTTATTTACGTATTTACGTACGTACGATTTTACATATCTGACCCTGGTTATTTTAATTATGTATATTATGTTTCCGCTTTACATACTCGGTACATCTTCGTACTGACCCCCTTGCTTCTCGGGGGCTGTGTTACATGCCCGCGGTACGACGCGCGCGCACGGTACGCCGCCGGCTTAGGATATTGTCTGCTTTTTTGGAGAGCTCCCTTTGATCCGGAGTGATATTTTTGGTATATATCTTCTCGTTGTACATACGTTACGTATATATGACTATTTGGGTACGGCGGGGCCCCCGTCCCGTCTTCGATTCCGTCTTCGATTCGATCCGTATGTTAGAGGTACGAGACATGTACGTAGGGTGTGGGTTATCCTTTGTTATGGGTAAGTATGTGTGATATGCGATTACGCGTATTATGATAGCCTTGACGGCTTATATACGATTATGTATGTATATATATATACGTATGCTTATGCATGTTCGTGTGACGTATGTTATATACGTATGGGCTTATGTATGTACGACGGATTAGCCATTTGGTATGTCGGATTTGTTAGGTAGGATTTACCGAGGTGGGCCCACGATTCCGAGACCTCTTACTATGGCCTTGTTTGACTTGTTCCTACTCGGCTCTTAAAAGAAATTTCTGATAAATGCTCCGTTTGTCAAATGATAAATGTGACGAGTCTATAGTATGTTTTGATATGTGTTATGATTCTTGAAGCATGGTTTGATATAAACAATCGTGCCATCCCCAAAAAGGGCATATATATACACTATGATTGACGTCCGACTTCTTGGAAATGATCTGTCATTTGAACCTGTTTTGAGTATTTGTTAAAGAACTACCATTCGACTATTCCGTTGAACCCCATGGTATATTTGTTATGTACGAACAATCTCGTAAATTTCGCTCGACATAATCCGTCGCGATTTATGAAAGGTACGTTCTATGGCTTATGGTTTGGTTTGTCTCGTTGAGTCCGGATTTATATGCATATGTTTCCACACTACTCGTTCGTAAAGTTATGGGTTGATGTCTTTTCACCGAGCCGGGCAGACATGTTCTCGTGCGCACTTTCTCCGCACTATTCACCGAGTCCCTCGTACTTGCGGGGCGGACACGTAATCCGTATGTGATTATGATATGATGATACGGGGATGGTGGCCGGGATGGCACATGATTATTATTCACCGAGACCGCGGTAAAGAGGTCGGGACACGTTATGTATACATGATATATGATTCTGATATGCATGATTCCATATTATCGAGTCCCTTAATAAAGGGCCAGGACACGTTATCTGTATATAGGATAAATGATTTTATTATGCATGATCTCACCTACCGAGTCCCTTATCAGAGGGTCGGGACACGATATATGTTCATATGACGTTATATGATCTGATATGCATCACTTATCCTTTGGCATTATGTTTTCTGTGGTCTCGGACAAGGTATTACCTTTTGTACTTCGGACTCTGACCATAGCTCCGTCTGTTACATGTCTGTACTCCTATTCTTGACTATGATTATACTTGTTACTTTTCCGTTTTGCATACTCGGTACATTTTCCGTCGACCCCTCGTTCTTCGGGGTCTCTACATGCCCGGTGCACGCGTACGCACTCGAGATACGCCACCCGGCTTGGGTATCTCGTTACGCTATTGAGAGAGTGCTCCTTTTGATCCGAGCCGATATTTTGGTATATATATATTTTACGCTATTTATATACGCTCCTCGTACATATGGTCATTTAGGTACGGCGGGGCCCGTCCCGTCCCTCCGATTCTCGTTATGTCGGTATGTTAGAGGCCCGTAGACATGGTTGTGGGTTGTGGGTTGTCAACGTTCGGTAGGTATGTCCGAGTTTACGACTCGCCGTTATAATAGCCTTAACGGCTTGTGTGTGTGTATATGTACATGTATATTTTCGTGCGATGTATTTTATATACGTGTGGATTTATGTATGTCTAAATGGAATTAGCTGCTTAGTATGCCAGATCGGTCAGGTAGGTACGTATGGGTGTCCAGTTAGGACACCAGTCGCAGCCCACGGGGTTGGGACGTGACAGGAATTATTGAATTTTGGCCATATTGGCCATGTGGTGTGGAGATGGTCCCACACATTTTTGTGGCCAAGTTTAATTGGTCCAACCCATGTGTGGGCCATGGACACTTGGACAATATATATGTGATCATAAAAGATGACCAAGTAGTCATCTTTTCTATTCTCAACACTTAGAAAATAAAACAAGAACTTTGAGAACAAAGAGAAGGCCATTCGGCCAAGCCCCATAGAAATTGAAGATTAAATTGAGCCATCCCAAAATTATTTCCTTCATGCAAATCCACTAATTGGAGGTCCCTAAGTAGCGTGGAAGTATTGTTTGGGTCATCAAATCATCCGTTGTGTAAATCGCAAACCCTAGCCAAGTTGTGGAGTTGAAGAAGAAAGGTAAGATTTAATCATGTTTTATGTGTTATGAATGGTGTATGCATGTTGTAGTATGCTAAAATGGATGGAAATCATGAAATATGGTGTGTTGGAGTTGAGTCGTGTAGGGTGTGTATGATCGTGTAGGTGTGTGTGTTGTGTTGAGATGGTGAATTGATTTTTGTAGCATGTTTAGTTGTGTAGTGTGAAGAAATGAATGAGAATCATCATATATGTGTGTGTAGGGTGGGCCGAATATAGGGCCATGTTGTGTGAATGAGAATGAATTAATTCTATTTGGAATTTTGGATGTTGTCGTTATGAATTCTATGTTGGAAATGAGAGTTTAATGACTCAAGATTGATGTTGTAATTGTGTGGGCTGATTTGGAGAATCATGTGTATTTAATGTAATTTTTATATTTAAGAGATTGACATTGTTAGAATGTGGATTGTTGGTGCAAATCATGATTTGGAAGTGAGGAATGTGTTATGGATGTGTTCTTGGGTTGGGGGTTGTTTTCGGGTGAGTTGGAGTATTATTTGGGATGTTTGAAATGTTGTATGAATTGCTTAAAATGTCTTTGAATATTGTTGGTATGGGTTCGGGTTAGTATTTGAATGTATAAGGGTTGATGTTGGCTTGAATGGAAGCCGTTGAATTGAATATATTGAAAGTTGTTGAATGATGTAAAAGAGAGCTACTGATGTTATATTGCCTTTCGGATTGGTTATTATTGTTGCTAGTTTGGTTGTTGGTGTTGTTGTTGTTGATTTGGCCGAGTTAAATTTTCGGGGTTGGCCTATTTACAGGGGAAATGCTGCCCAAATTTTCGTAGAATTATGTGTTAATTTGGAAATGAACTTCTAAACGCACATAGTAACGTTGATATTTATTGATGTTATGTAGACTTTGGGCAGCCCGAGACATAGGTTTGTGTCACGACCCCACCAGGGGCCGTGACGGGTGCCCGATAGTATCCTACCGGCACCTCTTATCATGTATTCTATTCGTGCTACTGAGTGGGCCATATGGACGATACAATCATATCTTACTCAACATAACCATCAATAGCATACTCGTGAACGAGTGTCGATTATTTTACCAAAAGATTATACATCCATAAAGGCGAGCAGGACTACAAAACATTAGACTGTACACGTCTGTCTACGAGCCTCTAAATAAGATACATATATCCACAAGTCGGGGCCGGATTCCACCGTGCCCAAATATGTACACAAAAGTAGTACCGGTAAACTGAAGCTCCGGAACAACTGGAGCGCTTCCGATATGCTGCTGGTGGGGCCCCTAGGGATCAGATGCGTCTACCTGTTTACCTGCGGGCATGAACGCAGCGTC
Source organism: Lycium ferocissimum (assembly GCF_029784015.1). Taxonomy (NCBI): domain Eukaryota; kingdom Viridiplantae; phylum Streptophyta; class Magnoliopsida; order Solanales; family Solanaceae; genus Lycium; species Lycium ferocissimum. The sequence continues at coordinate 18,790 of NW_026715368.1, read as the reverse complement.
CACAAGAAGGGACGTCAGTACGAGCAATGTACTGAGTATGTAAGGCATGAGTAACAACATATGGAAGGATACAAAGCATGAATAGTAACAAAACGAAAATATAGAACATATCAAATCATGGGATAAAGGGCAACCTGTACATCTGAGTGCCTTTTAGGCGGGTACCATGCATGCTTAGCGCTGCGGAACGTGCAGCCCGGTCCATATATATATATATAATATTATATTGTTGCGGAACGTGCAGCCCGATCCATATAATATATTGCTGCGGAACGTGCGGCCCCGATCCATAACCACATATCCCGCGTCCGGACGGTATCATGTCATATTATACCAACTGATCAGGCAGTTACGCGTATATAACGCTCTCGCCCTTTCCATATTCCCCATATACATATACATATATCATATTCATATATCATATTCATATATCATATGAGTAGCATGCAGGAGAGCCCAAATAAAGTCATGTATCTATCAGAGTGACATAAGGTCGGTAGCCTCCGATCATATTATGGATTAATCGTGGTCGCTTCGTCTCACTTGGAGGAACAATTATTGTAAGGTGAGACTGTCAATGAAGAATAGCTTCACGAGGGAATAGATCAACATTCTCATATCGTTACTGAAAATCCGGGCAATAGTTATATCAAAAATCTTTCGGACGGTACTCGGAAACATATCAATTCTCTTAAGTATATCAGGTATCGTAGGGACCATAGTCGTATATCAAATCATTCCGAGCCCGCCTATGAAGAATCAGGTCATCATATGTTACAAAACTTTCTACGAACAAATCGAAGCGATCCGAGCCTTTCCGTGAAAGTTACGGACTTTTGTAGTTTCGGAATCGTTTAGAAGCAAACTCTTTTGAAAGCAAAATCTTTATGCAACTTTTGAAACTTGATTACACAAATGACATAAGGACTAGGATTTTACCACATTAAGAATACAAATATCAAGAAGCCAACGAGAATCATAAACATGCTCGGATCACCGGAATAGAGTTACCTCGAAATTCGCGTCATAACTTATTTTCAACTAAAACATGCCAAAGAAAGAAGGGGCGAGCCTTAACATACCTGCTCGACCTCCTATTGGCTACGTCTATCCGCCCGAGCTCGCAAATCTACATTCGAGAGGATTCACACTAATGTTAGTCTCGGTATTACATACTTATCTCAAGTTCCAACTTAAACTATTTTATATTCTATCGAAAATCGGGCAAAGATCTCCCCTGTTTAGGTGCCTAGCCCGAATTTTCAATTCATCAACCAGAAACAACAACAACAATATCAACATCAATAATATCATTTCCCATAACAAAGTATTCCATAAAACAGCCCACACGCTGTTTTCCAACTTCCATAACTAGTCAATTCTCTTATTTAATCATTTAATAGTTCTACCGAATTCATAAACTATACCAATAATCCGCATGCCAACAATCATCATTATTGTGAACACAAAAACCTATATTAACATCATATTACTCTCCAAAACAGCCCACAACAATTGCGACGTCAACATGAGTCATCAAACATTCAATTTCATTATAGAATCCGCAACACATCATTTCAAACATACTAAATAAAATTAGTCCTTCATCCCTATATAATACTACATGTACACGGCCCAACTTACAACAATCACAACTTCAATTTAAACCATTCAATACCTTCATTTCCATGACATAGGATTCACCTCTACACATATGCACCTATTCGGCCAACACCATAATCCATATTTTCATGAATTCCATTCATTTCCATATACTATAACATGCTCAAATCACCCATAGAACATGTAAGGGAGGATTAAATCTTACCTTTTCCACCAACTTCTCCCACGGCTAGCTTTTGTGAAACACAACAACGAGCGGTTTTCTTGTTCTAACAACCACTCCACGTTGACGAGGACGTTCCAATTAGTAGAGAAACTAGGAGAAAATAATTTTTGGAGATCAATTCTTGGACCTCAATTTTCCATGTTCTTGGGCGAATGGCCTTGATGTTTTCTCTCAAATTTTCTTGAAGTTTCCAAGTGAGGAGAATGGTGAAATAAGATGACTTAGTCATCTTTTATTTCAATTAGTAGCCAACCATGTGGCCATGGCCCACACCAAGGTGGCCGGCCACATGGCTCCCCTTATTTCTTTTTTTTTTTCCTTCTTTCTTTCTTTTTCTCCAAGTTTATAGGATTTCTTAAGTCATAAAGATGACCAATTTTATGACTTGCCTAGTCATCTTGTCCACATGTACTCTTAATCCTTGAAATATAATAGTTTCCGAATTTCAAGTTTGCCCTTAATATTCCATGCCCATAACATTTATAAGTGACTCGCGCATTAAATCAAAACCGGAAAATGGCCTTGTCCTTAACTTTCCTTCCATAACCTATTACACGAACTCGGACTCTTGTATTGCAAAACGAGCATCAATGATCTTGCTGTCACGACCCAACCCCGTAGGCCGTGACTAGTGCCCGATCTGGGCACCCGAACGCACCTATCAAACAGAGTCACACACGGATGGCTTATATACGAATAAATATCAAACGCTATCTCAAATCATATCAAACACACCCACGTATATAACAGAAGCCGACAAGGCTGTGTTTCAAATTTATATAATTTTCGGAAAATTTTGGCAGAGTTTCCTTTGTTTTACGGACTATCCAAAATAACCCTGCGCACAGAAAATACCAACAAAGGCCACACAGGGCCAACCAAACAACATATATACCACCCCTTTCATCGGTGATACTTTCAAGAACACTCAATCATTGACTTTGAATTTAAGTTTCGCCGACGTTGTCCGCATAAGATTTTTGACGACTCGAGCTATTAGTAGCCGTTCTTGAATAAGCTTCGACCTTTTCTACCACTTGTTGAATCGTATCCGGCCTATTAATCGTGCTTCTCCTACCTCGAACCATCCAATAGGCGATCTACACTTTCTCCCGTACAAAGCTTTATACGGGGCCATTACTTGAATACCAGAGTGATAACTATCGTTGTATGCAAATTCAATAAGTGGCAGGTGATCATCCCAATTGCCTCCACATCTAGCACGCATGCCCTTAGCATGTCTTCAAGGGGTTTGAATAAGCGCGTCCGCCTGTCCGTCGCTCTGGCTTGCGGACGGAATGCTATACCGAGTTTCACCCGCGTTCCCAAACCTTCTGAAAGGATCTCTGCAAATGGCCGTAAATTGCGCCTCTATCCGTAATAATAGACACCGGAACCCCGTGGAGTCGTACTATCTCTTTGATGTATAACTTTGCATAGTCTTCGCTGAATACGTCGTTCCGAATGCGTGCTTCCAGCCTATCAACTATCAACTATCACATATAGAAACGTATTTCGCGCGGAACGAGGAAAGCCTACAATGAAATCCATATGAATCGCCTCCCATTTCAGTGGGGATCTCTATGGCTTGGCAGAATCCTCCGGGCTTCCGATGCTCGTTTTAACTTATCGACAATTTGGACATTGGGCAACAAACTCCGCTATGTCTCTTTTCATGCCATCCCACCAATATAAGCATCTAAGGTCATGATACATCTTTGTTGACCCCGGATGTATAGAATAACGAGCATGATGTGCCTCGCCCATGATCTGTCGTCGTAGCCCAGCAACATTAGGCACGCATAATCTTTCTCTATACCATAGCACTCCATTGGGTGTCACTTCAAATGGGGTCTTCTCCTTTTAAAGAGCTGTATCTCTATACTGTGCCGCGAACAGATCCTTGTACCGACATCTCTTTACCTCTTCTATAATAGAGGACTCAAGAAATCCCCCGAGAGAAACTCCACTATCTCCCGCAACTAGCCAAACGGACTCCAAGGCCGGCTAGAAATCTCACGAACCATCTCCCCCGCTCCCCGGTTGTACATCCGCGCACCTATAGATTTATGGCTAAGAGCATCCTCCGCGCAACATTCGCCTTCCCCGACGGTATAAGATATCAACACATAATCCTTTAACAGCTCTAGCCACCGTCTTTTGGCGTAATCTTGTATCCTTCGTTTGAAGATATATTGGAGGCTCTTGATCCGTATAAATGTCCACATGGACACCATATAAATAATGTCTCCATATCTTTAGTGCGAATAACCGGCACCCAATTCCAAGTCACAAGGATAATTCTTCTCGTGTTTTCAGAATCGCCGTGAGGCATAGGCAATTACTTTGCTATGCCGCATCAACACGAAAACCTAGCTCGACACCCGAAGCATCACAATAGAACAACCAAGCTCCTCCGATCCTTCTGAGTGTCAAGACCGGGGGCCGAAGTCAACCTATTTTTCAATTCCGGAAGCCGCGCTCACACGCATCCGTCCATCGAAACTTAACCGCCTTTCCGGGTAACAAATGGTGCCGCGATGGAAGAAAATCCTTCTACAAACCTTTCGATAGTAACCGGCCAAACCCAAGAAACTACGGACCTCTCGTAGCGTTGTTGGCCTAGGCCAATTCTTCACACCAATCTTCCGTGTATCTACCCGAATACCACTTGTTAAATGATAATGCCCGTAAAAAGCTTTCTACCTCCACTTGAAAATTTGTGGCATATAACTTACGAGCCGTAATTCACATTTTGAAAATTTGGCATATAACTTACGGAAGGATTCCAAGAATAGTACGTGCGGGTCCGTATGTTCCGCTTTCCGATCGGAATACACCAAAATGTCATCAATGAACACGATCACGAACAAATCCAGAAAGGCTCGAATACATTATTCATCGTGTTCATGAACACGTCGAGCGGTTGTCAAAAACGACATTACCCGAAACTCATAGTGGCCGTATCTCATTTCCGAAAATCCGTCTCGGGGATTTCCTCCTCCTTAACCCTCACTTGACGGTACCTCGATCTTAGATCTATCTTTCGAGAACCATTTGGCACCCCGTAGTTGGTCAAACAAATCGTCGATCCTTGGAAGGGGGTACTTATTCTTTATGTTCACCTTGTTCAATTGCTTATAATTGATACACACTTAAGGAACCATCCTTCTTTCTTACGAATAACACAAAAAGCTCCCCATGGCGACGAGCTTGGCCTAATAAAGCCTTTTTCGAGCAAATCCTTCAATTGCGCTTTTAACTCCTTTAGTTCGCAGTGGGCCATTCGATATTGTGGGGAATATACGGGCTTAGTATCGTAGCACATCAATAGTGAACAATCAATCTCCGCTCCGGCGGTAAACCCAGAAGCTCGTCTGGGAACACGTCTCGGGAATTCATTCACCAAGTGACGGATTGAAAGGTCGCGTGGTTCGGCTTCTATGTCTTGAACCCGAACCAAATGATAAATGTAGCCTTGGGAAATCATCTTTCTTGCTTTGAGGCAGAGATAAATCGACCCCCTGAGATGCCGCATTGCCCTTCTATTCTAATACCTGTTCCCCCGGGAACCGGAACCCGATCGCCTTTGTTCTACACAATCAACGCGCGCAGAGGCTAGCCAATCCATTCCCATAATGGCATAAAATTCAAAGATTCTAACTCAATCAAGGAATCAAAATAAAGAGTACGACGATCACAAACCGCGATCACACAATCCCTATATACCCGTCCGACTAGTACCTGGTCCTCCTAAGGTGTAGCCACCTCAAAAGGTATAATTGGTTTCGGCTTCATCCAACACTAGCAACATAGGGGAGTGATATACTGCCAGCAGATCCCCGGATCAATCAACGCATATACATCATAGGAGAAATACTTGAGCAAGGAGGCCCGTGACCACGTTCCTCGGGGGAAGATTCACGATCTTGCCGTCCCGCCGCGCATATACGGTTCTCGGGGACCGGTTCGAACCTCTCGAAATTTGGGCCCCCCCGGGACCCCCCGGGTTAAAAGGAAAAAAAAAAAACCCCCCGGGAAAAAAAAACCCCCCCCCCAAAAAAAAAAAACCGAAAAAAAAAAATTTTTTGGGGGGCCCCGGGGGAAAAAAACCCCCCGGGGGGGCCCCCCGGATTTTTTTTTCCCCCCCCGGGGGGGGTTTTTTGGGGGGGGCCCCCCGGGAAAATTTTTTTAAAAAAAAAGGGGGGGAAAATTTTTTTAAAAAACCCCTTTTTTTTAAAATTTCCGGGGGCCCCCAAAAAAAAAGGGGGGGTTTGGGGCCCCAAAACCCCCCCCGGGGAAAAAAAGGGCCCCCCCCCCCCCCCAAAAACCCCCCCGGGGGGCCCCGGGGGCCCCCGGGGTTCCCCCCCCCCCAAAAAACCCCCCCCCTTTTTTTTTTTAAAAGGGCCCCCAAAAAAAACCCCCCCCCCAAAAAAAAATTTAATCCCCCCGGGGGAAAAAAAATTTTCCCCCCCCGGGGGTCGATTCACACGGTCTCCCATATCGGCTACCATGGCCGGGGCATACCCTCGTCAAAGAATTAAATCGGAGGCCGTACTCCCCAGCGCTCATATTCCCTCACAAGATTCAACCGACCACGGCTCGCTCGTACCTCCGGTGGTAAATAATGTCGCAGAATGTCAGAACTCTTGCCAAACTCAGAGTGAGGTGCATTTGCTCCCCTTTTCGAAGATATCCAAGCATTACACTACTGTGGACGGCTACATCCCGCAACCTGTACGAAGCCAACCCCCACCGACCCGTATCCGGCGCACGTATTATCCGTGCTCGTCCTCGCATCTCGTCTACGAAGCCTCGCGGGTCCTCATCGGGTTTCGAACCATAAACTCGGAGGATTCAGCCGATAAAAATCGCGGCTCTCGCACTGTAAATCATAGCAAACGATACCGGCACCTCTTATCATGTATTCTATTCGTACAATGAGAGGCTATATGGATGATACAATCATATCTTACTCAACATAATCATGAATAACATACTCGTGAACGAGTGTCGTAGTTTTACCAAAAGATTATACAACCATATGGGCATGGAGCAGACTACGAAACATTTGACCGTACATGTCTCGTTACGAGCCTCTAAATAAGATACACATATCCACAAGTGTAGGCTTGATTCCACCGTGCCCAAATATGTACACAAAAGTAGTACCCCCAGAACCGAAGCTCCTAACAATTGGAGCGCTCCCAATATGTCGCTGGTGGGGGCCCCTAGGGATCGACGCGTCTACTCCGTTTACCCGCGGGCATGAACGCAATGGCCACAAGAAGGGACGTCGTACGAGCAATGTACAGAGTATGTAAGGCATGAGTAACAACATATGGAAGGATACAAAGCATGAATAGTAACAAAACGAAAATATAGAACATATCATATCACGGGATAAAGAGCAACTCGTACATCCGAGTGCCTTTAGGCGGGTACCATGCATGCTTAGTGCCGCAACGCGCAGCCCCATCCATATATATATACATATATTATATTGTCAGTGAACGTGCAGCCCGATCCATATAATATATTATATTGCTGGAACGTGTGTTCCCGATCCATATAATATATTGTCAAGGAACGTGCAGCCCCGATCCATAACCACATATCCCGCGTTCGGGCATCCGCGCGTCCGGACGGTATCATATCATATTATACCAACTGATCGTGTGGTTACGCGTATTTAACGCTCTCGCCCTTTTCCATATTCCCCATATTCATACATATATCATATTCATATATCATATGAGTAGCACATGAGCCCAAATAAAGTCATGTATCTATGGAGTGACAGGCGTCGGTAGCCTCCGATCATATTATGGATTAATCGTGGTCGCTTCGTCTCACTTCGAGGAACGATTATTATAAGGTGAGACTGTCAATGAAGAATAGATTCACGAGGAAATAGCTCAACATTCTCATATCGTTATTGAAAATCCGGGCAATAGTTATATCAAAAATCTTTCGGACGGTACTCGAAAACATATCAATTCTCATAAGTATATCAAAGTATCGTAGGGACCGTAGGCGTATATCAAATCATTCCGAGCCCTCCTATGAATAATCAAGTCATCATATGTTACAAAACTTTCTACGAACAAATCGAAGCGATCCGAGCCTTTCGGTGAAAGTTACGGACTTTCGTAGTTTCGGAATCGTTTAGAAACAAACTCTTTTGTAAGCAAAATCTTTATGCAACTTTTGAAACTTGATTATACAAATGGCATAAGGACTAGGATTTGACCATATATTGAATACAAATACTGAAGCCAATGAGAATCATAAACATGCTCGGATCACCGAAATAGAGTTATCTCGAAATTCGTGTCATAACTTATTTTCAACTAAGACATGCCAAAGAAAGAAGGGTGAGCCTTGAATATACCTGCTCGACCTCTCTATTGGCTACGTCTATCCGCCCGAGCTCGCAAATCTACATTCGAGAGGATTCACACTAATGTTAGTCTCCGTATTACATACTTATCTCAAGTTCCAACTTAAACTATTTTATATTCCTACCGAAAATGGAGCGTCTCCCCGTTTTAGGTGCCTAGCCCGAATTCTCAATTCATCAACCAACAACAACAACAATACCAACATCAATAATATCATTTCCCATATCAAAATATTCCATAAAATGCCTCACACGCCGTTTTCCAATTCCCATAACTAGTCAATTCACTATTCAACCATTTAATTGTTCTACCGAATTCATAAAATACACCAACAATCCGTATGCCAACAATCATCATTCTTATGGACACAAAAACCTATATTAACATCGTATTACTTTCCAAAACAGCCCACAACAATTGCAACGTCAACATGAGTCATCAAACATTCATTTTCATCGTAGAATCCGCAACACAACATTTCAAACATACTAAATAAAATTAGTCCTTCATCCCTATATAATACTACATGTACACGGCCCAACTTACAACAATCACAACTTCAATTTAAACCATTCAATACCTTCATTCCCATCACATAGAATTCACAACAACAACAACCAAAACATGCTAAACAAAGTTGATTCTTCACCTCTACACATATGCACCTATTCGGCCAACACCATAATCCATAGTTTCATGAATTCCATTCATTTTCATATACTATAACATGCTCAAATCATCCATACAACATGTAAGGGATGATTAAATCTTACCTTTTCCACCAACTTCTCCCACGGCTAGCTTTGGTGAAACACAACAACGAGCGGTTTTCTTGTTCTAACACCCACTCCACGTCGACGAGGACCTTCCAATTAGTAGAGAAACTAGAAGAAAATAATTTTTGGTGATCAATTCTTGACCCTCAAATTTCCATGTTCTTGGCCGAATGGCCTTGTTGTTTTCTCTCCAATTTTCTTGAAGTTTCCAAGTGATGAAGATGATGAAATGAGATGACTCGGTCATCTTTTATTTCAATAGTAGCCAACCATGTGGCCATGGCCCACACCAAGGTGGCCGGCCACATGGCTCCCCTTATTTCTTTTTTCTTTCTTTCTTTCTTTCTTTTTCTCCAAGTTTCTAGAATTTCTTAAGTCATAAAGATGACCAATTTTATTGCTTGCCTAGTCATCTTGTCCACATGTATACTTAATCCTTGAAATATAATAGTTTCTGAATTCCAAGTTTGCCCTTAATATTCCATGCCAATAATATTTATAAGCGACTCTGCGCATTAAATCAAAACCGGAAAATGGCCTTGTCCTTAACTTTCCTTCCATAACCATTACACGGACTCGGTCTCGTATTGCAAAACGAGCATCAACGATCTTGCATCCTTTCAACAATAACTCCGGTGTCTATAGTTAACTAGCTAACTCCTAATAAATCTCAATGTACCGAAACTTGGGGGTGTAATAATTCCTTCCCCCTTAGGAACATTCATCCTCGAATGTTAGACTCTTCGGGACTTAAAAACATACTAGAGCTTTTCCTATGACTGTACTACTATCATCTTATCATAACCACCCAAAATTCGGTCAAAGAATCATTTTGGAGAAACATTACATACCTGAGGATACTGAGGGCTTCGTTTGTACGTCTTCTGGAGGCTGAAATAGATGCGGGTACCTGGACTTCATTTCTTCCTCGGCTTCCCAAGTCATTTCTTCTTTGTTATTATTCCTCCACAGAACTTTGACTGAAGCTACATCCTTGGTCCTAAGCCTTCGGACTTGCCTATCCAAGATAGCAACCGGTACTTCTTCATAGGACAATTTCTCCGTGACTTGTACATCATCCACAGGAACAATCCTGGAGGGATCTCCAACACACTTGCGTAGCATGGATACGTGAAATACTGGGTGGACTGATTCTAATTCTGGGGGTAAATCCAACTCATATGCTACTCGGCCCACTTTGCGCACAATCTTGTAAGGCCCAATATAACGAGGATCCCAGCTCTTTCTTACCAAATCTCATCACCCTTTCATCGGTGATAATTTCAAGAACACCCAATCATTGACTTTGAATTCTAAGTTTCGCCGACGGTTGTCCGCATAAGATTTTTGACGACTCTGAGCTGTTAGTAGCCGTTCTTGAATAAGCTTGACCTTTTCTACCGCTTGTTGAATCGTATCTGGGCCTACTAACCGTGCCTCTCTACCTCGAACCATCCAATAGGCGATCTACACTTTCTCCCGTACAGCTTCATATGGGGCCATTTGAATACTAGAGTGATAGCTATTGTTGTATGCAAATTCAATGAGTGGTGTGTGATCGTCCCAATTGCCTCCAAGATCTAGCACGCATGCCCTTAGCATGTCTTCAAGGGTTTGGATAAGGCGTCCGCCTGTCCGTCGGTTTGTGGATGGAATGCATCGAGTTTCACCGCGTTCCAAAACTTTCTTGAAAGGATCTCCAAAAATTAGCCTAAATTGCGCCTCTATCCGTAATAATAGACACCGGAACCCCGTGGAGTCGTATATCTCTTTGATGTATAACTTTGCATAGTCTTCGCCGAATACGTCGCTCCGACCGGCGTAAAGTGAGCGTACTTCGTGAGCCTATCAACTATCACCCATAGAATCGTATTTCGCGCTGGTAACTAGGCAAGCCTACAATGAAATCCATATTAATCGCCTCCCATTTCAGGTGGGGATCTCTCATGGCTTGCAGCAATCCTCCGGGCTTCTGATGCTCTATTTTAACTTGTTGACAGCTTGGACATTGGGAAACAAACTCGCTATGTCTCTTTTTCATGCCATCCCACCAATACAAGCATCTAAGATCATGATACATCTTTGTTGACCCCGGATGTATAGAATAACGAGCATGATGTGCCTCACCCATGATCTGTCGTCGTAGCCCAGCAACATTAGGCACGCATTATCTTCCTCTATACCATAGTACTCCGTTGGGTGTCACTTCTGTCACACCCCGACCTCACTTGGGTGTGATGGGCACCCGACTCTCCTCAGAGTCGAGCGAACCCTCAGACTCTATTTATGCACATAATTTTTTTTTTTAAAATCTCTAAACTGAATAATCATGAAATACATACTGAAGCTTATAAATTTGACAAAATCTGTAATTATACAAGGTTTACTACATAACACAAATCGACATTGTCGGGATGGAGCGCCGACGACCGACATATCATACCCACGACGTCGGCTCCGCAAAGTCTCTAAATTACGGCATCCGTAAATCATAACGACAAACTCCGACTCGGCAGCACCGGAAATCGAGCTTGCCATCTCCGCTGGAACATCTTCTATAATAACTTCAGCTCATCTGGGAGTACCGCGCAAGATGAAAATTTGCCCGAAGAAAGCGGGGTCGTCACGGAATATGTACCGAGTACGTAAGGCATGCAAATACAAAGAGAAACAAAACTATAACTCGAAACATGTATTTAACTATCGTGCACATACGTTACTCAAAATAGCAGACGCTTACCTCCCAAACGCAATTCATACATACCTGTTTCATATGCTAAAAAGTGTACAGAAAATAAATGAATCAACCAGTATACCCAAAAATGCTTATTTTACAATCACCGATCGCATGTCCGAAGAGGTGCGAAAAATACAGAGCGCACGGGTGATGTCACATGCGACTGGAAAATGTACGGCCGTAATATTCGTATAAAATCATATATCGGGCGGAATGCCGAACATACGGAATATTCGTATTGTATCATATAACGGACAAACCACAACATACGTAATGCACGGAGTGCTCGGATATTATATACCGCTTATGCATAAAAAGCGTGTCCCGGCCCTCCTCGATAAGGGACTCGGTGAATAGATCATATATAAAGTGCACTCATATGTCATATATGCAAACAACGTGTCCCGGCCCTTTGTTAAGGGACCCGGTAATGTAGAATCATGCGTAGATCGAACTCGTACCAAATATACATAACGTGTCCCGCCCCCCATCGCGGGTCTCGGTGGATAATATCAAATGCCATCCTGGCCGCCATCCCCGTATCATCATAAACATACACAGATAACGTGTCCCGGCCCGCAAGTACAAGGGACTCGGTGAACAATGCAATGAAATGCGCACGAGAACATGTCCCCGGCCCGGACTCATGAATCGAATCATACCGTAGAGTACGCACGAGAACATAACATGCCCCGGCCCGGACTTCGAAAAGATACATTGAGCCGCACGAGCAGTAGTCGTGAGAAACCATATGCACATAAATCCATACTCGATGGATACGTACACTTACCGACATATGAAGATCCGTAAGCAAGTTTCGGGTCCTTCCGAATTAGTATCGAAAGTTATGGACATTTGAAGCCTTAAACCTCTTCGGACTTTTCAAGCGATCCAGGATCGTGTATGAAGAACATTAAAGCTTACAGAGAATGTTTATATCAAAATACTTGTATCAAATACTTACGTCACAACACTTATATCCGAATACTTATGTCAAAATTTCTATTTCAGAATATTACATCAGAGTGCTTATATCAGAATATTCATATCAGATCATTCGTGTCGAAGTGTTTATATCCGGATAGTCAAACCAAAATGCTCATATCCAAGTTACCAGATACTTATATTAAATTCAGAACGAAAGTCAAAGGTTTCCTTAGTTATCTTACGGACATAAGGCAAATAGAACGGTACAATTAGGTCTCGGGGAATGTGGGCCCACCTCGGGTCAAGTCGGGTAACGAACATAAAAACATGAAGTGAAGTAAGGGTAGTAACCTCCGATTACATTATGGAATAATCATCATCGCTACGCCTCACTTTGGAAGAACTAACATCATGAGGTGAGACAACAACAAGAAGTAACATCAATGAAATCATAAAGATAGAATTATCAAACTCATAAAAGCAACATTTTCTTCATTATTATCATAGAACTTATTTCATCTTTGTCTTATAAGAAGCTCCTAAGAATCCTTAACTTTCATCTTTCGGGATGTGCGAAGATCACGGGAATATAGAATGGAAATCATAATTTAGAAATCATGCCTTTGGAAGAAGGGGACTAGCCTTACATACCTTTACATCTCCTTAACGACTAAGCTCTCTCCTTCCAAGCTCATAACTCTACATTCACAGAATTTGTACTAAGGTTAGATCATTAGAAACATATTTAAGTCTGGGCTAAAACGACTAAGGGTTAACGAAAATTGAGCAGCATTTCCTTTGTTTCGACAAATTTCTCCATATACTAAACAACTGTCACGACCCAACCCCGTAGGCCGTGACTAGTGCCCAAGCTGGGCACCCAAACACACTTATCAAGCGTAATCAAATACGGGAGGCTTATACGTATACAAATATCAGACGCTGTCTCAAATTATCTCAAACTGTCTCAAAAGCAAACATATATATATCAGAAGCCGGAAAGGCTATCAAATGGCGCGTCGGCCCAAAACATATACAGATGCAAGCCGACAAGGCTGCTACGGCGAATGGGATCGCCCAGAACATATATCATACGAACACACCTGAACAGACCAACAGAATCATATGACGGGACAGGGCCCCGCCGTACCCCTGAACAAACAAATACATATGCCACGAAGGAATACTTAAGGAATAAGTTGCCTATGATTTATTGGCATGGAATATTAAGAAAAATTTGGGACCAAAAGATGAATTATGGAAAGTTAGACATTTCATGAAAATTTGGGGCCAAAAGTGAAGTTTTGGAAATTTTCATGAAAAAAATGACCATGTGGCCATGCACATGACTTGTGGGCCATAGGCCACATGTATGAGGTATATAGGTAATATTAGATGACTTATTAAGTCATCTTTACCATTTCATCTCCTAAAAATTTCAAGAAACATGAAGAAAAAAAGAAGAAGGAGAAAACGGCCAAGGGCTGGCCGAAACTTGCCCCTCAATTCTGATCATGGAAAATTCTTTTCTTCTAGTTTTTCTACCAATTTTAAGGCCCTCGTTAACGTGGAATAGTTGTTGGAACAAGAAAACCGCTCGTTGTCGCAATTCACCAACCTTGGCCGTGTGAAGAACATGAATGGAGAAGGTAAGATTTAATCATCTTTACATGTTTAATAGGTGGTTGTGCATGTTGTGATATGTAGAAATGAATGGAATTCGCGAAATTATGTGTGTTGAAGATGAGCCGTGCGTATGTTGGACTTGGCCGTGTGTGTGTGTTGTTGTGCAGGAGAGATGAACAAATTGTATTTAGCATGTTTGGGTATTGTTGTAATGTGTAGAAATGGATGAAAACCATGGAATTTGTATGTTGTTGTTGTGGCCGAAAATGGGCTGATTTGGTGTAGGCATGTGGGACTAATGTGATGTAGTATTTCGGTTGTCGTCGTTGTGAATTCTATGATGTAAAATGAAGTTTTAATGATCCAAGTTAAGGTTATAATTGTGTGGGCTGAATTGGAAGATAATGTGATCTTGATATGGTTTCTGAATTTATGAAAATGAAGTTGTAAATGTATGTATTGTTGACATAATTTATGAATGTGAAGAAGGAAAGGGTTGGTAATGTTCTTGTTAAATTGGAATGGTTTCGGTGAGAAGCATGTATTGGATTGGCTTGTTTGATCATTGAGCGGATTGTTTGAAATGTTTCGAATCTTAATTGAATGATCTTGATTGGTACTTGAACTTAAGAGTGTTCATGTTAGCTTGAAAGTACGTAGTTGAAATGAATATAAAAGAATGTCGTCGAATTATGTAGAAAGGAGTTATTAATGCTAGAATGCGTTGAATTAATGATTGATGTTGTTTATATGGTTGTTAGTATTGTTGTTGAATATTTGGCCGAGTTGAATTCTGGGGATGTCGTATTTATAGGGGAAATGCTGCCCAAATTTCTGTAGATCAAGTGCTAACTTAGAATTGGATTCTTCAATGCTTATGACTAATGTTCGATGCCTAATGATGTTGTTGTAGACTTTGAGAAGCCGAGACGTAAGTTCGGATTAGCTTAGGAAGCGAACAAGGTATGTAAAGCTCAACTTTTCTTTCTTTGGCATGTCTTAGTTGAAAGTAAGTTATGACACGAGTCCCGAGGTAACTCTATTCTTGCGGTCCGAGCATGTTTATAGTTTTTACTGTTTCCTGACATTCGTATTCTTAATGTAGTTGAATTATGGTCCTTATGTCTTTTATATGACTAAGTTTCAAAAGTTGCATAAAAGTTTTGCTTTCAAAAGAGTTTTGTTCTTAAGTGATTCCGTAATCGAACGGTCGTAACTCTCACCGAAAGGCTCGGATCGCTTCGATATGTTCGTATGAGGTTCCATGATAGGTTAGGCCCGTAACTTTTACGAGCGGGCTCGAATCGACTTGATATGTGCTTGCGATTCCTTAAATTTACTTTGATGCAGCTTTAACGACAAAGTAGTTAAAATGGATTTGATACGATCTCTTTTTGAAAAGAACTTAACATGATTATCGTTTTAGCTCTCAAGCGTCGACTACCTACTTATCCATTGAGTCTGTTATGGTGATTTATGTGTATATGATTTCTCACTACTCTGCTCGTGCGAAGCTCAATATGTCTTTCACTGAGACCCGGGCCAGGACACGCATTCGTGCAACTCCACTGCATTATTCACCGAGTCCCTCACTAGAGGGTCGGGACACGCTATATATACATATGATGATGTGATGGGGATAGAGGCTAGGATGGCATACCGAGTCCCTTGCTAGCGGGGCCGGGACATGCTATTCACCGAGTCCCTCACTAGAGGGCCGGGTACAGTATATATATATATATATATATATATATATGTGTGTGTGTGTGTATGCATGCATGATGATGATATGGTTTTCTTTATCGCGTCCCTCTCTAGGGGCCGGGGCACGTTATATGTATACTTTATATATGTATATCATGATTTTACTCACCGAGTCCTCGTTGTAGAGGTCGGACACGCTATATGTTTTTACGATGATTTTATGACATTGACATGCATGGTATATGTTTTCAAAGGCAAGTCTTATGTTTTTCCGTACTTTTACTTCCAGTATGATCCCGCCATCGTATTTCATGCTTTCCATACTCGGTACATATTCGCATCGACTTCTTTCTGGGCCGCGTTTCATGCCGCGTTGTGCACCTGTATGAGTCAAGATATTAGTAGAAGATGTTCCAATGGGATTGGCGAGCTCCCTTCTCTCCGGAGTGCCGCTGAGCGGACATTATGTTATGGTATCCGGAGTTCGTTAGAGACTTCCCTTGGCATATTGTCGTGTATAAGATGTCGAGTTATGTAAGCGGCTATGTAAGCCGATGTGTTATTACGCATTGTATTATAAGTTCTATATGTTTCTATATGTTATAGATTTTCCTTGATTCGAGAAAGATAAAAAAAAATATTATTCTTCCAAAACTTTCACATGTTGCTTAAAATGATTTAAAAAGCCAACATTATTAGTATTATGTGAGTCAGCGGGTTCGCTCGGCCCTAAATAAGGGTCGGGTGCCCATCACGCCCTAACAGAAATTAGGGTGTGACAGTGATAGGATGGTAGCACCATATTACAGAGGAAACTCTAGCAAAATATTTATAGGATTCCCGAGAACTTAACATTCGAAGACGAATATTTTTAAAGAGGGGAAGAATGTTACACCTCCCATCTTATTACAAGGAGATTTTGGCTTATTGGTGGTGTATACCATTGGTTCGGTAATCCACACCAGATTTTTGGACACGAGATATTTTACCTTGTATGTGTACAGGAGTATAAGTATGCATTCTTGGCATTATGAGGGAATTAGAAGTGAAACGAATTGAATCAGAGCAAATTGGAGCAGTTTAGAAAACTGCTGAAACCGGTTAGTGTCGATGGCCCAAAGAACGACCGTCCACACGTCGACGAGCCGTCATCTAGCATCGTTGACGAGGTTCTGCAATCAGACATCTCAAGCGCCGCTCGACAGACATGTCGACGGACCGTCAACCCCGGCTACGTCGATCCGCGTGATCCGGAACTTTCCAAATTTGCTATAACATAAGATCCCACATTTTATTCCATTATTTTTCCCAAAAAATAGATTCTATATCTCTCTAGAATCCTCTAAAATCCACCCTCTATTTTCTACAACAAATCTATACCAAGAAACCAAGATCAAAAGCAAAGACTAAGAGATTCATGTACTAGGAAGCCTATTAGGGTTTAGAAGAGTAAGAATTTCTTTGGCATGCAAGTGAAGGATTTTATTCTAATGGAGTAGAGTGACTCAAGGCTTATTCCCAAGTGATTAAGGTGAGTTTTATGTTTATTTCATATTATCGAGAGTATCGAGGTTTAAAGACTTGGATTATGGAAAGGAGGAGAATATGAGGCAAATATGAAAATAATGATATTCTTGAATCATGACTTGACTTGAATCATAGTTCTTGATATGTAATGAGTATAATCTTGCTATAAATATTATTAAAGATGTTGTAGAGGTATTGTATGAGGACGTATACGGTATGGTGCAATAGTTAGGGTTATAAAGAAGTTTGATAAGGAATGTGGAGCATTCACTAATGTCTAGCTTGATGAAGTTGTTGATTAAGATATTGTGGGTGTTGTTATTGATATTGGGAGTTATTTATTATCTGGAGGAAGTCATCAAGATAAAGGAAGATGTTAACACCACTCAAGGGCTTAGCTAAGCCTAAGTATGCATTTGATTATCTAATTTTAGTACGAACTCTCTGAAGGTAGAAACGTGAATATTGGAGGGAAGCGTTCCAGTGATAAAGTTAGTGAAACATAAAGGTATGTAAGGCTAGTCCCTTCTTTTCTAAGGCATGGCTCCTATGACATGACTTTCTTTATTGTTCCATGACCTTCTTACATTCCGGAAAATATGAGTCAATGTTTATAAAGAGCTTCCTATGAGATAAAGATAAGAGACATGTCATGAGTATGATAACGATAATGATGAGTCTAAGCCTAGAGATCCAAAAGCTTGTGATATAATATTTCCTTGAAGCTAATGATCCCTATATGATTATTTGATGTTATTCATTGCTGCTAAACCCACCTTATGATGCTAGTTCCTTCAAGGTGAGGTAGGATGATTATAATTACTCCATAATGGAATCGAGGGTACGTCACCCTGATATAGTTATAGATTATCTTGAGTTCTAATACATGCTTTATGGTAAGTATATGTTATATCCCGTGTTTTCGCATATTCGGAAATCTTGGAATAATTGTGATTTGTAAGGAATAAGGTCATGTTTTGATTTCATTTAATGCATATGTTGTTGCTTATGAAAAGTGTTGACGCGGAAGCGTCGGGGAAGGCTAAGGGCGAAATTGGAATTTTGGAAATTGGTTTCGGGAATTACAAATTATGATTCATTATTTATTGGGCTCAAACAAAAGAGAATAAAAAGAAAAAAAATCGGGGCCCAAATGGCATAGGGTGGCCGGCTATGGCCCAAGAGAAATAGCCCAAGTCCATGGAAATTATTCCATGTGACAATTAATTAAAAAAGAGAT
>NW_026715367.1:0-20357 GCF_029784015.1 Lycium ferocissimum | reverse complement strand
CTTTCATAAATGATTAAGGGTATGATATATGGTTCGCCTGGCGGGTGGTGTTTGCTAGGTGCCAACCACGTCTAGCGGGTATTTTGGGACGTGACATAAGGAGCCTTCAGAAAGCTGGGATAAGCCTTGGTGGATGATGTCTAGTACTGGCACATTTTTTGTTGCTAGTGCATGGGAGTTATTAAGACAAAAATCTCATTTCTCTAAGATTTACAAGAATATGTAGATCAAAGGGGTTCCTTTCAAAATTTCTCTTCTTATAGAGGTTGTGGAAATTCGAGATTCCTGTTGATGAAGTATTAACCAGCATAAGGATTAATGTGGTTTCTAGGTGTTGTTGTTGCAGATGTCCTCAACAAGAGACTATAAATCATATGTTCTTAACTGGTGAATTTGCAGTTTCTGTATGGTTAGTTTTCAATAATGCTGTTGGAATTAATTTTAGCCGCACACGAGATAAATAGGCAGTGAGATCTTGGTGGGAGGCCTCATGTCATTACAAATTGAGGCCAATCTACAAAGTTGTGCCAGGTATTATCCTGTGGCAAATATGGAAGTAGAGGAATACAAAACTGCATCGGGGTTCTATGTCTGTATTCAAGGTACTGCATGAGATTAACTTGAATATCTATTTATTATACAAGGTTAGATTTTCTCTCATACAGGATATTCCAAGGAAATGGCCAGATATAATAGATTTCTTTGATAAATTTAGGCCAAGAGTCAGTTGCAAGTCTGTGTTGTGGGCTTTGCCAGCAAGAGGATGGTTTACACCCTAACTTCCGATAGGGCATGATGGGCACCCGACCCTTACTTAGGGCCGAGCGAACCCGCGTACTCTCATAATTCTCATAATCGTACCGGGCCCACGAACGTGTCAAAATGCGAAGAAAAAATTTTTCGGAAAACAAACATACTCGTTCGTCTTTTTCAAATCAAATAAAATCAAACACATGAAATTCATAACACAATGCGTAATGAAACATCGGCTTACATAGCCTTTTACAAACGGACATCTCATACACACGACACTGTCTCGCAAAGTCTCTAACATAACTCCGAATACCATACAAAGCATTCGACTCGGCGCAGCACTCCGGAGGAAATGGAGCTCGCCAATCCAGCCGGAACATCTTCTGCTAACATCATCTGCTCATCTGTGGGTACCTGCGCGGCATGAAACGCAGCCCCCGAAGAAAAGGGGGTCAGTACGGAATATGTACTGAGTATGCAAAGCCGAAAATATAGAAAGCGAAATCATAACCGAAGTAAGTAGTACCGAAAAATAGCGCAATACGCAGAACCCACAAGACTTACTTTTAAAACTTAATTCGTGCATATCCATATCATATCCGAATCGTCAGGGGACTTAGAAACATGAGTAAACAATCACCATACCATCATGTTATCATATATCACATACCACATATACACACACACCGCGGTCAAGCATCCAGCGGCCAATATCACACATACCGCGGTCAAGCATCCAGCATCCAATATCACACATACCGCGGTCAAGTATCCAATGTCCGGTCAATATCACACATACCGCGGTCAAGTATCCGGCGGTCAATATCACACATACCGCGGTCAAGTATCCGGCGGTCAATATCACACATACCGCGGTCATATCCGGCGGTCAATATCACACATATATATATCACATACACACATACCGCGGTCAAGAATCCGGCGGTAATATCACACATATACGCACATACATATACACATACCGCGGCCAGGAACCCAGCGGTAATATCACATATACACGTATACCGCGGCCGGAACCCAGCGGTAATATCACATATACACATACCGCGGCCAGGAACCCACGTACCGCGGCAAATGTAACAACAAAACGCACGAACGAATCGTGAGTAACCAAATCCAGCTTTAAAATATTTTCAAAGACTTGATAGGTTAATCAAACGAACCATTATTTGTAAGCCAAAACGAGAGTCAAATAGATTTCCTTCCGAAAATCACTCGGGAATATATCAAACCGAACTTCCGAAACCATATTCGCGTATCAAAGTCATAAGCACAAAAATCCTTATTTCAAACTCAACAGATAAATAAGTAATCATACTCGGGGGTCGGGAGATAGTCAGATTGGATTCTTTCGAAAATAGGTTATTAGAACCAACATAGAAGGTCGCGGGACCCACGGACGAGCGTCAACCCAATCCGGGCCCGCCTATGAAAATTTAAGTCATTACTTGTCATAAAGTCATTTGCGAAAGTATCAAAGCGATCCGAGCCCTTCCTTGACAGTTACGGGCGTTCGTAGTTTCGAAATCGTTTAAGAACAAATCTCTTTGAAAACAAAACTCTTTTGCAACCTTGAAAATTTAATCATACAAAAGTCATAAGGATCATAACTCGACCGCATTAAGGATACGAATACCAAGAAACAAATAAGAATCGTTTACACAACATTTCAACTCAATCATATCAAAAACATACGAACCATAGCCTGACCATGCTAAGGATACCAACATCAAAAACAAATACGAATCACAAACATACTCGAAACTTAAGAATGGAGTTACCCCGAGGCACAAATCATGTCATACCTTAATCCCGTCTAAGACATGCCAAAAGAAAAGAAGGGTAAGCTTCACATACCTGGTTTGCTTCCTAGGCTAATCCAAACTCAAATCTCGGCTGCTCAAAATCTACAATAACATCAACCCATACCAAACATTAGCCATACACACTTAGGAATTCAATTTCATGCCATCACTTTTATCTACAGAAATTGGGCAAGACTTCCCCTATAAATTCAACAACCCCGAGAATTCAACTCGGCCAAATCACCAACAACAATACCAACAACCAAACTACAACATCAACAATCAATTCAAAATGCATTTCTAACATTAGTAGCTCTTTTTACATAACTTCACAAAGATTCATAATATTCCGACATACTTACTTCCCTCACTCACATTCAAACCAATATCAACGTTTATACATTCGATTACTAATCCAAAACCATACGGACAATATTCAAGAACGCTTTAAACAATTCACACAATTTTTCCAAACAACCAAAACCATATCCCAACTCACCCGAAATTGTCTCCAAACCCGAGAACAACACCAAACACATTCTTCCCTTCCAAATTCATAATTTGCACCATTAATCCGCACATTAACAAGGCAATTCTCATAAGCATAAAAATTACATAAAATTCGCGTAAACTTCAAAATCATCCCATAACCAACATAACATTAACCATAATATTTCCAATTTCAAAATACTTCATAAACATTCCATATGGTGTTTGTCCCATATTTCCATCACAAACCATTTTATAATGATTTTACGCTCCTTCTCCGTAAATAAACCAATATTAACACAAATAGAAAGAGATTCATACCTTTCCCTCGATAATAATGCTATATATTTACTCCTCCACCTTGAACTTAAGCCACAAAGCCTCAATACGCAGTTTTGAAGCCGCAACTATACGCTGTCTGGACCGGAATTTGAGAATTATACCTGGTTTCGGGCTAAAAGTTAGTGGTGAAAGGTTGGGGAATTGTCTAGAATATTTGGGACTGTTTTTTTTGGTCTGATTTTTTGGCTGAAAATGAGGGGTTAAGCCCCTTTATAAAGCTGCCCGAAGTCACTGTAGCAGTACTGTAGCAGCCGACCTACTGTAGCAGTCACTGTTCATCCGCGGAAATTATTTCGAGACCTAAAACTTTTATATACCGATCTCTTTATTTGCATACCTGGATATGTCCAAAACTCCATACAATCTGTATAACTTATTCAACGTCCCAAACTTTTCCTTATTCCAAATTTACCCTTAACACTCCGTACCAATGAAAAGATGAATAATCAACTTGTGCATTAAAACAAAAACAAAATCGGAAATTAAAAGTCTTATCCACAACTTGTCGCAATCCGACTTAAAATATTCCAACGTGCAAAATACGGGATATAACATCCTTCCCCCCTTTAGAACATTCGTCCTCGAATGTTCAACTAATCGCATAAGGTCTTATAAGGATCTCGAAGGGGGGTTTCCTTTATTACCATAGCATGCACTCTCACCTACCAATCATATTTCTTTTTCATCTCTTCTTCAACTTCTCAAATCATTTCCTCCCTGTTATTACACTGCCACAGTACCTTATTACACTGCCACAGTACCTTAAACAAAAGCCATGTCTTTAGTACGTAACCTTCTTATTTTACGAACAACATAACAAGGTCCACTACATTTCCTTCTCGTAATCATTATCTCGGGTTAATCTTTAACAACCCTTTTTTTCCCATAGCTCCCGTTTCACACTTTCCTAATTCCTTGGCCACTTTTTCGATCAACTTCTTCCTCTGTACTTTTGTCTTAATCATACTATTACTTCTTTCTCGAGATCAGCCATACTCGCAACTTACTCAAATCTTACCATTACGGTGAACGCGGCCTTTCAAGTCGCATTACAAACCTACATCTCATTTTCTTCTTTTTTTTTTTTTCTGGGAAAATTTCGGCAGAGTTTCGTCTATATTTCTTATTATCTCAAAACCTGCACGCAGGAAATACCAACAATGCCTCATAGGGCCAAGATACATATATACATATCATATCATATCACATCCTCACGGGGCTCCCAACATCAACGACAGTACGAAAATAATGAACATACCTTGTATGCCCAGCTTAAACTGCACCTGTTACACTTTCTTGTTCACTTTCCCTTTTAATCCTCAACTTGTATCTCAATCGTACTTCAATATCTTACCTGACACATATCTTTCATACTGTGCTTACTGCGTGCTTTGTACTTCCCAACATCATCAATCATTTCCTTCTATCGGTATCATTCTTCGGTACGCAATCACAAATCGGGGTAAGGAGTCCCATCTCCTATGACTTGGCTCTATGGCACGATCTCGGATATGAAAGAAGAGTAACCACCCTAGATGCCCGTAGCCTCCGTTTATAAATGTGGCGCGCTTCACACCATAAACGGGGACTCTACTTGGACACGACTTTGCGTACAACCCCTAGGACGAACTCGCTCGATACCACTTTGTCACACCCTAACTTCCGATAGGGCATGATGGGCACCCGACCCTTACTTAGGGCCGAGCGAACCCGCGTACTCTCATAATTCTCATAATCGTACCGGGCCCACGAACGTGTCAAAATGCGAAGAAAATTTTTCGGAAAACAAACATACTTCGTTTGTCTTTTTCAAATCAAATAAAATCAGTAAACACATGAAATTCATAACACAATGCGTAATGAAACATCGGCTTACATAGCCTTTTACAAACGGACATCTCATACACACGACAACGTTCGCAAAGTCTCTAACATAACTCCGAATACCATACAAAGCATTCGACTCGGCAAAGACTCCGAGGAAATGGAGCTCGCCAATCCGGCGGAACATCTTCTCGCTAACATCATCTCGCTCATCTGTGGGTACCTGCGCGGCATGAAACGCAGCCCCCGAAGAAAAGGGGTCAGTACGGAATATGTACTGAGTATGCAAAGCCGAAAATATAGAAAGCGAAATCATAACCGAAGTAAGTAGTACCGAAAAATAGCGCAATACGCAGAACCCACAAGACTTACTTTTAAAACTTAATTCGTGCATATCCATATCATATCCGAATCGTCAGGGGACTTAGAAACATGAGTAAACAATCACCATACCATCATGTTATCATATATCACATACCACATATACACACACACCGCGGTCAAGCATCCAACGTCCAATATCACACATACCGCGGTCAAGCATCCACGGTCAATATCACACATACCGCGGTCAAGTATCCAATGGTCAATATCACACATACCGCGGTCAAGTATCCACAATATCACACATACCGCGGTCAAGTATCCGGCGGTCAATATCACACATACACATATCCGGCGGTCACATCACACATACACACATACATATCACACATACATATACACATACACATACGCATACCGCGGCCAGGAACCCGGCGGTAATATCACATATACACATACCGCGGCCGGGAACCCGTAATATCACATATACACGTACCGCGGCCAGGAACCCAGCGGTAATATCACATATACACGTACCGCGGCCAGGAACCCAGCGGCAAATGTAACAACAAAACGCACGAACAGAATCGTGAGTAACCAAATCCAGTTTAAAATATTTTCAAAGACTTGATAGGTTAATCAAACGAACCATTATTTGTAAGCCAAAACAAGTAGTCAAATCGATTTCCTTCCGAAAATCACTCGGGAATATATCAAACCGAACTTCCGAAACCATATTCGCGTATCAAAGTCATAAGCACAAAAATCCTTATTTCAAACTCAACGATAAATAAGTAATCATACTCGGGGGTCGGGAGATAGTCAGATTGGATTCTTTCGAAAATAGGTTATTAGAACCAACATAGAAGGTCGCGGGACCCACGGACGAGCGTCAACCCAATCCGGGCCCGCCTATGAAAATTTAAGTCATTACTTGTCATAAAGTCATTTGCGAAAGTATCAAAGCGATCCGAGCCCTTCCTTGACAAGTTACGGGCGTTCGTAGTTTCGAAATCGTTTAAGAACAAATCTCTTTTGAAAACAAAACTCTTTTGCAACCTTGAAAATTTAATCATACAAAAGTCATAAGGATCATAACTCGACCGCATTAAGGATACGAATACCAAGAAACAAATAAGAATCGTTTACACAACATTTCAACTCAATCATATCAAAAACATACGAACCATAGCCTGACCATGCTAAGGATACCAACATCAAAAACAAATACGAATCACAAACATACTCGAAACTTAAGAATGGAGTTACCCCGAGGCACAAATCATGTCATACCTTAATCCCGTCTAAGACATGCCAAAAGAAAAGAAGGGTAAGCTTCACATACCCGGTTTGCTTCCTAGGCTAATCCAAACTCAAATCTCGGTCCGCTCAAAATCTACAATAACATCAACCCATACCAAACATTAGCCATACACACTTAGGAATTCAATTTCATGCCATCACTTTTATCTACAGAAATTTGGGCAGCACTTCCCCTATAAATTCAACAACCCCGAGAATTCAACTCGGCCAAATCACCAACAACAATACCAACAACCAAACTACAACATCAACAATCAATTCAAAATGCATTTCTAACATTAGTAGCTCTTTTTACATAACTTCACAAAGATTCATAATATTCCGACATACTTACTTCCCTCACTCACATTCAAACCAATATCAACGTTTATACATTCGATTACTAATCCAAAACCATACGGACAATATTCAAGAACGCTTTAAACAATTCACACAATTTTTCCAAACAACCAAAACCATATCCCAACTCACCCGAAATTGTCTCCAAACCCGAGAACAACACCAAACACATTCTTCCCTTCCAAATTCATAATTTGCACCATTAATCCGCACATTAACAAGGCAATTCTCATAAGCATAAAAATTACATAAAATTCGCGTAAACTTCAAAATCATCCCATAACCAACATAACATTAACCATAATATTTCCAATTTCAAAATACTTCATAAACATTCCATATGGTGTTTGTCCCATATTTCCATCACAAAACCATTTTATAATGATTTTACAGCTCCTTCTCCGTAAATAAACCAATATTAACACAAATAGAAAGAGATTCATACCTTTCCCTCGATAATAATGCTATATATTTACTCCTCCACCTTGAACTTAAGCCACAAAGCCTCAATACGCAGTTTTGAAGCCGCAACTATACGCTGTCTGGACCGGAATTTGAGAATTATACCTGGTTTCGGGCTAAAAGTTAGTGGTGAAAGGTTGGGGAATTGTCTAGAATATTTGGGAATGTTTTTTTGGTCTGATTTTTTGGCTGAAAATGAGGGGTTAAGCCCCTTTATAAAGCTGCCCGAAGTCACTGTAGCAGAGATCAGTGCGCACGTCGACCTCTTCGTAGCAACATCGTTCATCCGCGGAAATTATTTCGAGACCTAAAACTTTTATATACCGATCTCTTTATTTGCATACTGGATATGTCCAAAACTCCATACAATCCGTATAACTTATTCAACGTCCCAAACTTTTCCTTATTCCAAATTTACCCTTAACACTCCATACCAATGAAAAGATGAATAATCAACTTGTGCATTAAAACAAAAACAAAATCGGAAATTAAAAGTCTTATCCACAACTTGTCGCAATCCGACTTAAAATATTCCAACGTGCAAAATACGGGATATAACACCACACTTGGACCAATGCAAGTCAACATAGATTAAAACAACAATTAAATATTTATTCTAGAAACTAATATTTGGGCTAATTATGGGTCAAAAAAACTTCTTCTTTTGGGGCCGATTTCCTCATTCCATCTCACTTTGGACTTTAATTTGGGCCTCCAAAAGTAAGTGTAAGACTTGAGGAAAAAATCTGAATTGGGCCGGGAGCTCTTCTTCCATCACAAGACACTTTTGAATTGTTGATTGTAGCCCATTAAGCTTGTCTTGCAATTTCCTCGTTTCGAGATCTTGTCAGCGGGTCTTCTTGAACTTCCAAATCTTCATCCACGTCCTTCAATAATTCCGAGCTACCATGGATGCTATCATTCCCCTCTTCTTGAGATGAATTCGTCCTCGAATTTAAACCTGCATCAAATAAGGAAAGATCAGAAACATTGAAAGTAGCACTAACTTGATACTCACTAGAAGATCAAGTTTGTAAGCATTGTTCCAATCCTTTCAAGGACTTCAAACGGACCATCTCTCTTGGGTCTAGTTTGATCTTCTTTTTGGCAGAAACCTTTCCTTCCCGAAATGCACCCATACTTGATCCCCGGCTTAAAAATACCGTATTTTCGCCCCTTATTTCTCCTCTGGCGTCCGCTCATTCTTCCGCTCAATTGCAAGCTTTGTTTGTTCATGAATCTTTCATCATTTGACCTTCTTCCTACCATCAAGATTAACAATATTATCGGTAGGCAAAGGCAAAAATCAAGGGGGGGTGAGGGGATTAAAGCCATAAACAACTTCAAAAGGAGACTTACCGTAGAAAAATGGACATGCTTCTATTATAGGCAAACTCTACCATGGCCAAATGTTAATTTTCCTTTTAGAATGTACTTCCCTCAACATATTCCCTAAAGTCCTATTAACTACTTCCTGTTCGCCGCCTTGCGGGTGACAAGACGTAGAAAATAGTAGTTTAGTTCCCAACTTTCCCCAAAGAACTCTCCAAAAGTGACTTAAAACTTAGCATCCCTATCACTAATAATAGTTTTAGGTATACCATGTAATTTAACCACTTCTTTTACAAACAAATCACCCACATGCGACGCATCATTAGTCTTCAAACATGGAATAAAGCTAGCCATTTTTGAAAATCTATCTACCACCACAAATATATTGTCCTTACCATGCTTAGTTCTAGGCAAACCTAACACAAAATCCATGGAAATATCAAGCCAAGCGAAGTAGAATTGTAAAGGAGTATAAAGACCATGTGGTAACACTTTCGATTTGACTTGTTTACATTCAAGACATTGAGAGCACACTTTCTCAACATCCTTTCGCATGCACCGGCCAAAAGAAATGTTCAAAGAAGTATATCCAAAGTTTTGGGCACTCCGGTTGTCCTACGAGTCCACCACAACGTGCTTCCCTAACAAACAATTCACGCAAAGAGCAATTAGGGATACACAATTTATTCTCCTTAAAAAGAAATCCATCTTGAAGATTAAACCCGTCATAAGGACCCAACTTACATCTCCGCAAAACCTTTGCCAAAATCGTAATCATTAGCATAAAGGCCTTGATTTGATCAAAACCCATCGCCTGTAAGAAGAGTAGAGACCAAGACATACCTTCTTGATACAAGCATCAAGAACTACATTCTCCTTTCCTTGCTTGTAAGCAATCACATATGGGAAAGTTTCAATAAATTCAACCCATTTTGCATGCCTACGATTAAGCTTACCTTGACTCTTCAAATATCTTAAGGATTCATGATCGCCTTAACCACAAACTCTCTAGGCCACAAATAATGCCGTAGCGTAGCTAAAGCCTTTACCAAAACATATAGCTCTTTGTCATAAGTTGAGTAGTTCAATGTAGCTCCACTCAACTTTTCACTAAAGTACGCAATAGGCTTGGACTCCCGCATCAAAATGCCTCCTATTCCTTTTCCAAGATCACATTCAACCTCAAAAGACTTAGAAAAATTAGGTAATCGCAAAAGAGGAGCGAGAACATAATTTTTCTTTCAACAAGTTAAAAGCATCATCTTGGTCTTTCCCCCCATGTAAAAACCTTATCTTTCTTGATAACTTCGATTAGAGTAGAGCAAAGAATGGTGCTAAAATCTCTAACAAATCTTCTATAGAAACTAGCAAGTCCATGAAAACTTCTAACCTCGATTACACTCTTGGGTTTGTGTGCCACTCTTGATTGCCTTGATTTTATCTTCATCAACCTCAACTCCCTTAGAACTGACCACAAACCCAAGAATACCACACGATCCACACAAAAGGCACACTTTTGAGATTAGCAAACAATTGTTGTTTTCTAAGAACTTCAAAAACTTGTTTTAGGTGTTCTACATGCTCATCTAGAGTTTTGGAAAAGATCAAGATATCATCAAAATAAACCACCACAAACATTCCATGAAAATCCTTAAAAACATGATGCATCAATCTCATGAACGTCTTTAGGGTGCATTAGTCAAGCCAAAAGGCATAACTAACCACTCATAAAGCCCATATTTGGTCTTAAAAGCAAGCTTTTCCATTCATCTCCGGGATTCATTCGAATCCGATGGTAACCACTTTTTAGATCAATTTTAGAAAGATTTTGGACCCATGCAATTGATCCAACATGTCATCAAGACGAGGGAATATGATGACGATACTTTACCGTAATCTTGTTGATAGCTCGACAATCCACGCACATCCTCCAGATCCATCTTTTTTGGGCACCAATAGAACAGAACCGAGCAAGGACTCGTGCTCTCTCGCACAAACCCTTTTTAAGCAACTCCTCAACCTCGCCTTTGCAACTCCTTTGTCTCTTCGTGATTACTCCTATGTTGTGCCTATTTGGAATCTGTACACTGTGCACAAAGTCAATTTGGTGTTCAATTCCACGCAAAGGTGGAATACCTTTAGGAATATCTTCGAAAGATATCATCAAAATCCCGCAAAAGAGAAAAACACTACTTGGCAAAGAAGAAGTTAGTAGCTCGTAATTAATCAAGACTTCTTGTAAGTAAGTAGTATTATGCCCTTCTTTTCTTGCATTCAAACACTCTTTGGCTTTTATATAGAGACTCTCTTTTTTCTTTTCCTTAGCCTCTTTCCTCTCACCAAAACTTTCTTTTTTTCCACTCAAACCCTCTTTTACCTCTTTGCTTAAGTTGCTTCCCTCTTTCTCTCTCTCTCTTGGCCATCTTTCATTTATTTTCCCTCAAGCTCACCTTTTTTCTGTCCCCTTTGTTTTCCCATTGATTCCCTCAATCTCTTTTTGATCTTCAAACACCTGAGAAGGTGTTAAAGGTGCAAGAGTATACTTCTTGCCATTAAGCTCAAGTGAATATCTATTCTTCCTTCCATCATGAAAAGTATTTCTATCGAACTGCCATGGACGACCAAGCAAGATATGACAAGCTTGCATAGGAATGACATCACAAAGAGTATCATCCTCATACCTGCTAACATTGAATGAAATCATGCATTGTTTGTTGACTTCGCCCACCACTATCATTCAACCATTAGAGTCTATAGGGCTTAGGGTGTTTCGCAAGTCCTAACGTATCTACCAAGTGTGAACTCACTACATTAGCACAACTACCACTGCCGATAATCATAGAACAAGTTCTCCCCCTTATCCCACACCTAGTATGGAATATATTTTCCTTTGTTCTTCACTATTGACTCCCAAATTGATAGCCATAATCCTCCTAACTACCGCAACCAAACCATCATTAAAAGGAAGTTCTACATCATCTTCACTCACACCCTCCTCTTCTTCCTCTTTTTCACTTTTTTTACTCTCATTTTCTCCATCAAGAATCTTCCCGCTACCCCAACAAAACCCACTATTAGGCAACTCTACATCATCTTCACTCACACCTCCCTCTTCTTCCCCTACCTCACTTTTTTCACTCTCATACTCTCCATCTTCTTTCATGAGAATATTTCTTCTATTTGGACATTCATGCATCATATGCCCTTTCCATGACATTTGTAACATTGAATAGAACTAGAAGGTTTTGGTGATTTAGGATTAAAAGTTTTACCTCCTCCTTGTCATCTACTTTGGCCTTCCCTTGCCTTCTCGAGGCCTAGAAGTCACATCTTGTTTCAGCCATGGCTTCTTTGAATTGGTGTTTGGCCGACTCCTCCACGAGCTAGCTTGCTACTTTCTTTTTAATTTGCTTTTCTACTTTTACTGTACCTATATCCACTAACTCATCTAAAGTTACATATTGTTGTATCTCTACTACATCAGCTATTTCTTTATTTAAACCATTAAGAAATCTAGCCATAGTGGCCTCTTCATCTTCCATACAATTAGCTTGGATCATAGCCATATCCATAGCTTTGAAGTATACATCAATGCCATGGTTCCCTCGCTCCAATCTTCGAAGACGCATTTGTAAGTCTCTTTGGGAAGGCACGAACCTCTTCTTTATGACTCTCTTCATCTCAAATTTTCAAGTAGCAATGGGTGGTTCTCCATCTTGTTGTCTATCCCTTGTAAGCTTTTTCCACCAAATAGAATCATAGTCGAAAATTCAACAACGGCAAGCTTTACCTTCTTAGCTTCACAATAGTTGTGACAATCAAAATGGCTTCAACTTTTCGCTCCCAATCAAGGTACAAGTCCGGATCTCGTGCCTTTGAAAGTTGGCATCTTCATCTTTATGCTATTAATGTTATCATCTTCCACTCTTCCTCGTTGTCCCCTCCTATCTCTCCCTACCCTATCTAGATTTACATCAAGATCATCAAGAAAATCATCTATAGGGTTTTCTTGATTTACAATTGGGGAACGGGCATATTTCTTCTATTTTGAGGCCTAGGATTATTTTGTGGTTGTACAATATGCTGATCTCCCCTCCTAAGTTCAGCTATTGTCTCATTTTGTTCAGCAATGGCATCCTTGATCTCTTGAAATTGCAAGGTCCATCTTTCAAATTGTTGGTGCATAGCTTGCAGAGTGAAGTCATTTCTTCCCTCGATCTCGCTTCGACGAGCCCTCCTTTCATCATCACTACCACTTGTATTGGTCATCTCAAAAACTTTCTATCACTCAAACTTTGGCTTCTTTTTTTCCCTCAATTGTTCTCACTCACTCTTGCCTTTTTCCACTCAAATAACCTTTGGGAAAACACTTTATGGATTTATAATTAAATCCCACTAGAATCAAGCCCTTAGTAGTAAAATAAAGAATTTTGGGCACTAAAGAAAATGAAGAACCAATCCTAGAAAGAATTAGAATTTAGTTGAAACAAGACTCGAACAAAAAGGATTTTTTTTTTTTTTTTTTTAACAAGATAAAAGGAGTAAGAAAAAAATTGATTGCTTCTTAGCTTTAAAGATCTAGGATCCCCTCTTCTTGTTTTCTATCTTAATCTTTAGAAAACAAACAAATGGAAGAAATTTCTTGAAGAGCAAACACTAAACCTTTTTTCTTTTTTTCTCTTTTTTTTTTCGTCACTGTTAACTCGCTACAAGACTTTTTTTTTTTTTTTTTTTTGCTCTTTTTTTTTCTTTTTTTTTCTTCAAGAAATCCCCAAGATTATCAAGAATGGAATCTTGATAAAACCGCTTCCGATACCACTTGATAACAACGAGGTTAGGGAGATCCCAAATTTATAATTAAAATATAAGAAGTGCGGAAGCGTATATAGAAAAGAATATAAAAACTAGAAAATAAAAGATATGGGAAATTCGAAGGAACAATCCACGAATTTCCAAGAACAACGTTCTAGCGTCGACAAGATCCAAGTAACAACGTATAGATTTATAGGAAGAAATCTAACGCCTTTACTTGAGATAACAAATCAAAAACAAGAGATTAGGATCCCGACCGCTTTGTGAGTAACTTAAGACAACAATTAGTATTTAGAACTAATCGCCTTCGAAAGAATACCAAAAGAAATCAAAGATATCAAAGAAGAAATTATCTTACTACCTTGAACTAAGAACTAGTTAGGTTGAAAGATAAATCCTAAAGTAATGCCACAAAGGTTCAAAAGAACTCTCAATATAATATATTCTTCAAAAAAATCTCGATTTTACAATGAATGACAATCACCCCTTTATATAGTTGTAAAGAAGGAGCTAGTCAAATTAGAAATAAATGGGAATTATCTTCCCTAGAAGCATAGAAGACTTCCCACACTTGGACCAAGGCAGTCAACATAGATTAAAACAACAATTAAATATTTATTCTAGAAACTAATATTTGGGCTAATTATGGGCTGCTGGAAACTTCTTCTTTTCAAATTTGGGCCTCATTCCATCTCACTTTGGACTTTAATTTGGGCCTCCAAATAAGTGTAAGACTTGAGGAAAAAATCTGAATTGGGCCGGAGCTCTTCTTCCATCACAAGACACTTTTGAATTGTTGATTGTAGCCCATTAAGCTTGTCTTGCAATTTCCTCGTTTGAGATCTTGTCATGGGTCTTCTTGGAACTTCCAAATCTTCATCCACGTCCTTCAATAATTCTGAGCTACCATGGATGCTATCAGGTGTTGAGCTGTTACACCTCGGAGAATTCCAAGTCGTTGCATAGTAAATAGACCAATGCGGTGTGAGAAGTATACGATGTTCCTACAAGTAAGAAAGGCTACTTGACGAATCTAATTGAGATTTCAAGAACATTCGGGGTAAGGGAAGGAAGTTCATTGAAGAATGTAAAGTACAAGCCGTGTTTTGAAAAGGGGTTTGCTAAGCACCGAGTTAACGTGAACTTAATGATGTCTTAAAGAAGAGTTATAACGCCCCTTAGATTGTTAATGAAGTGTTAAACAAGTGTTAAGAAGGTTCCATAAGGATTGGAGATCAAACGAGTCGACGAGAACAAGTTTCGAAAAACTGTGGATTGTACGGTTCACTATACGGACCGTATAAAAGATACTGGCCGTATATATGACCGTATAACCTGTCCAGAGAAGAGTCTCCACTGGAACCATTATACGGTCACACATATGGACCGTATAAATTGTACGGAGCGTAAGTGTGTTCGTATAACTTGGTCGGGACAGATTTTTTTATGTTTAAATAAGGGACCC
The DNA here is from genome assembly GCF_029784015.1 of Lycium ferocissimum. Classification (NCBI taxonomy): domain Eukaryota; kingdom Viridiplantae; phylum Streptophyta; class Magnoliopsida; order Solanales; family Solanaceae; genus Lycium; species Lycium ferocissimum. Next base: position 5,066 of record NW_026715367.1, on the reverse strand, counting down.
AAGTTTATTTCTCTCATTTCTCATTTTTCTCCAACACTCTCTACACCTCAAGAAACCGCTAGAACTCTCTCCACACTCCATCTACAAGAATCTAAGAGAAACTAAGGATCAACTTCATCAAACCAAGAGAATCAAGTGCAAGAAGCTCTCTAGGGTTGCTTGGAGACAAGAAAACTCTTTGATCAAGCTAGGTTTTTCTTTAAGTGAAAGATTATCATCCAAAACTCGCTCCAACACAATCAAAGGTGAGTTTTATGATTCTTCCATGCTATTTAGACTATTGAGGGGTTGAAAGACTTGGATTATGGAAGGAAATAGAAAATGGGTTACAAGTGTGAGAATAGTGACATTGTTGAGTAGTAGTTTAATATGAATCACGATTCTTGATATGTTGTGATTATAATTATGTTATAAATGATATTAAGAACATGGGAGAAACATTATAGGAGGATGAATGTAATGTTTTATTATGATTATGGTTATGGATGACCTTGAGAGGAAATTGTGGGAGTTGGATAATGACGAACTTGACAAAAGTTATTGATTATGATATTATAAGTGTTATTTTTGATGATTGGGAGTTGTTGTATGATATAGAGAAAGTAGTAGAAACAAAGGAGATGCTGCCCGATTTTCTCTAGCTTTAGTTTAAGCATGTTTAAGTTATCGATTATCTAATATTAGTACGAACTCTCTTGAAGGTAGAGATGTGAAAATTGGAGGGGAATGTTCAAGTGATAAAGTAGCTAAACGAAAAGGTATGTAAGGCTAGTCCCTTCTTTCCTAAGGCATGATTCTTATGACATGAATTCCCCTATTTCTCCATGACTTTCTTACATTCCCGAAACTATGAGTCAATGTTGATAACGAGCTTCCTATGAGATAAATATGAGAGATACGTTATGAGTATGATGATGATGATGATGAGTCTAAGTCTAAAGATTCTAAATCCCATGATATGATGTTTCTACAAAGCTAATGATCCTAATTATGATTCTGTGATGTTGTTCATTGTGTTACACTCACCTTATAATGCTAGTTCCTTCAAAGTAAGGCAGGATACTTATGAATACTCCATAATGAAAGCGGGGGTTCACGACCTTACGTCACCCTGATAGAATTATAGTTATTCTTGAGTTCTTATACAGGCATGATGATAGGTATATGATGATGAGATTACATCGCGCCTATATGGCCGTGCGTACACCGCTAAGGCGGGCGTATACACCATGTCTAAATGGCATGGCAGACACCACTAGTGGTCGTGAGATGTTTACCCCCGACGCATGAGGCCCGGACACGGGTTAATGACGATCATACCGTACCTATACGGTCGGGCAAGTATATATATGCATACATGATATGATGATGTTTATGAAGTAAGTTAGCATGCATTATTCACTTTAAGAGGGCAGCATTGTAGTTTGTTCCTTACTTGATGTCTCCTTTGTTTCATCGATGTATTATTGTTGTTTATGCCTTACATACTCGCACAATGTTCGTACTGACGTCCTTTTCTTTGGACGCTGTGTTCATGCCCACAGGTAGACAGGGAGGTGACCTAGATTCATAGGAGCAATCACCATATTTACAGGAGCACTCCATTACTCTGGAGGTGCTATTTTGAGATATTATTTTTGTGTACATATTTGGGCATGACGGGGTCCTTTCCCGTCTTTATGTCTAGTACTCTAGTAGAGTGTAACACTCCGTAAATTCGGGTTAGGTGTGAATATGTAAAAATCTAGTGTTAAGATGATATTATATCTATATGAATCCATTCTTGATGAATTCGGGTGGAAGATGGTTGTTTTGAAGTCAAACCAACAATTGAAGTTCTTAAGGGCTCTTAAATTTGCCTAAGTTTTAGTAGGTCTATCTTCTGGGTGATTTTCATGAAAATGTGTTGCGAATTTGAAAAAACTTCCTTGATGAAAGTTGTAGATCTTTGAAATAGCTTTCCAATAGTAGGTCGCCCAGCCCGAGCAAAGTTATGTACAAAAAGTTACTTCGCGTTTTTACTGAAGGGCGCAAAAGCTGGAGATTTCGCCCAAAGTACGCCCGGAAAGTACGGGACGACTTTTAAAGTACGGAACGTCCTTTTAGGATGTACTTCTTCCATTTCTGGCAGAAAATTGGGTTTAAAATAGGTATGGTCTTATTTTGTCCCTATTTTTTTCATCCTCCCAAACCCTAAGGACGAAAATCATTCCTCCAAGTCTCAAATCAAAGGTAAGAACACCCTTAACATTACTAATCCATTATAACATCAAACCCATGATTCTTAACATGATTCTTGTGATCAAAACCTAGGATTTGCAGCATAATTCTCCCCAAAGTGATTCAAGCTAGGGTTTGGGTGTTCTTCATTAGGAAAGTGAATTGTTAAACTTTGTTTAACGTATTAAGGTATGTCTCTTTTGAACATACTCTTTCGATAGGTTTTTATGAACTCTTTGGTTGTGACTTGTATGTCTTTTTTTTACTATAAAGATTATTTGTATGTCTCTCTTTTGAAAACTTATTTTGAATAAAAATGACTTTTGAAACTATTGTTGGAAGTATAAATTTTATTCAAGATTCTTTAATGAATGAAAGGAAAAGTAATTTTTTTATGTTTCTTGAACTCTAATTCATGTCTAAATGGGTTTTAATGTGCGAGGGGACAAACCCACATTAAACCTAGATTGCAACAAACCCTATATATGTATGTGATATTATGAATGTTTTCCTCTATAAGAGATGCTTAATAATGATGGTTAAGGGTTGGTAATGATATTCTATCGATTTAATTAGGACACGGAAATCTTTCGAAAGAAGTTATACGTTTTCAAAACATTGGTTGGAATGACTTATTCTTTCAATATGGCATAATGAACCGTAATGACAAGTTGACTATAAAGATGATTTGTATGCCTCTTTTAAAAATCCTTTTTGACTAAACCCTATATATGTGTGTGATATTATGAATGTTTTCCTCTATAAGAGATGCTTAATAATGATGGTTAAGGGTTGGTAATGATATTCTCATCGATGAATCGGGACATGGAAATCTTTCGTAAAGAAGTTATACGTTTTCAAAACATTGGTTGGAATGACTTATTCTTTCAATATGGCATAATGAACCGTAATGACAAGTTGACTATAAAGATGATTTGTATGCCTCTTTTAAAAATCCTTTTTGACTATGAAGGGTGATTTGTATGTCTATATTTCAAATTTCGTTTTTCATGTATGTCTAGATTTTCCCAAAAATCTTTTCTTGAAGTATGTCTATATTCCAAAAATCATCTTTTCAACTATGTCTACTTGTGAAGTACGCTATATAGTGAAAGCATGAATTGTATTTGAGTAATCCTTCCTCGATTGTTTGATACGTTATATCTCTCTTGTTTGGTGGAATTTATTCTGAAATTAAAGATGATTTCTTTTTAGATAAGGTCATGCGTGTGTAGGGTCAAGCCCGCATCGAACCTTATACGAACTATACTATTTTTGTGAAGCTCGCTTTTCCCATTATCAGATGATTGAACTTAATCTTCTAAAGGTTGGACCTTAAACTTAAGCTTTGCTTCGTTGAACGGGTTTCTTGAACTTGAAATTGAATAAGATATTTGAATAAGATTCTAAATCGGTTATGACTTAAAATGCCTCTATTTTGAGATGATGACTGAGAAGTGAGATTCAGCCTTTAAGCCATGATCGATGATTCGAATATGCCATGATTTGTATTTTGTCAAGGCCCTATATGGGCAAGCTGTGCTAATCTAGAGGACGTTTAGCCTCCGTTTTTTCCAAGCTGTGTCAGTCCAGAGGACGATTGACCTCCGTTGCTTCCTAGCGCGGAGTATCTATCGTCGTGCTAGTCTAGTCCGTGACGATTAGCCTCCGTATCTTCCTGCATCGCAGCATCTATGGTCGTGCTTAGTTCAGGACGTTTAGCCTCCATTTCTTCCAAGCCCTAAGTATCTATTGTTGTGCTAGTCCAGAGGACGATTAACCTCTGCGGTTTCCTAACTCGGAGTATCGATTGATTGACCCTCGCCCGCGTGTGAGTGGCTTGTTTCGTACTTTCGATTAGCTTCGCGAGCTGGCTTGTTTCATATCTTCGTTGCCTATGTTGGCTTGTGGTGATTTGAATTTGTCGTTGAAATACTTGTCCCGGTAAATGGTAAGGAGTTAAGCTAATGTGTGTGTGTCATTGTTGGATTCTTTGACGACTCTTTAATGTCGTCGACTCACTTTATTCCCCGGGTTTAAACTATTATTTTCTTTGATATCATTTTATTGATTTTATTCATTATATCTTGTTTTGTTAACTATTGCCCCTTAGACGCTCACTGAGTACCCAGTACTCAGGCATACCATTGTTATTTTTTATGGTATGTTAGGTATCATTAAGGAGCAGGTTCGTGATACGCCTACGACTTAAGAGAACTCGTCGCTTTCGAGACTATTCCGAGCTCCGCACATTGTTCGTGGGGCACCATTCTATCTTTACTTTTCGTCTTCTAGTTTCAGGCTGCGTCCCAATGATTTAGACATTGCTCATTATCTTAGAAGCTCCAGAGTATACATTCTTGTGGGTAGTTATTGAGTTATTGATTAACTCTCGGGCACGTTATTACGTTTGACTACGTGTTTGATGAATAAAGACTTCCACTGATTTAATTCATATATTCATGAGTTGTTACATTTATTTTATAAATCTGTTGGAGGCGAATTGAACCAAAGGGTTCAAATATTGTTATTGCATCTTTTTAGGTTCTTCCGATGTTGTTCATGACGTCGAACGCCATTATGTCTAAGTGTTATACCCGTTTTCGCGTAGAGCATGAGTTTGACATGTACCTCATCATAGTATATGTGGAGTTTTAAGGTGTTTCAAAATCCTAAAATGAAGTTCGTCGAGTCTAGTTTGTAATGCAACAAACCGTTCATTGATAGGATGATCGGAGTAGAGAATTATAGATTTACAAACTCGAATCGTCGACGCAGAAATGTGCCTGGCGTATCATGACAAGATCGTTATTAAACATCGCTACAAGATCGTAGCCTACAAGAAA
>NW_026715366.1:0-20273 GCF_029784015.1 Lycium ferocissimum | reverse complement strand
TATCTCACCATATATAATTATCACATGTGGGCTATGGCCCACATCCAACACATGGCCACATATGGCCATTTTCATGAAATGTCAAATTTTCAAATTTTCACTTCTAGCCCCAAATTCTCATAAAATGCTTAACTTTCCATAATTCACTTTTGACCCCAAATTTTCCTTATTCCAATTTTACCCTTAACATTCCATACCAATAAAAAGATGAATATGCAACTTATGTACTTTTAACAAAATCGAAAAAAATTGCAACCTTATCCTTAACTTGTCGCAACCGACTTGGAATATTCCAACGTACAAAGTACGGGGTATAACAGTTGCCTAACCTCTTGATATTAATTCCTTCAAGGTGAGACATAGCTATGATGATTAGTCCATAATGTAATCGGAGGTTCCCGACCTTACGTCACTCCGATAGAGTTATAGCTTTACTTGAGCTCTCATGCATGCTTCATATTGTGTATGATGATAATTACACCGTGCCTAGTTGGCCCGGCAGCCACCACTACGATAGGCGTAGTGGGCAGCTATGATCATGATTACACCGTGCCTAATTAGCCGGGTAGACACCACTAGTAGGCGGCTTGAGATGTTTACCCCGGATGCGGGAGGCCCAAACGCGGGCTAATGATGATCACACCGTACCTATATGGACGGGCAGTTTATTTGTGTATACATGATATGATGTTGTTTATTATGAAAGTTAGCATGCACGACTCCGCTTTAAGAGGCAATCAGTTACAGGTTATCCCTTCATTTTATGTTCTTCAATTTCTTTATTATGTTTGATATGCATGCCTTACATACTCAGTACATTGTTCGTACTGACATCCTTTTTCTTTTATGAACGCTGTGTTCATGCCCACAGGTAGACAGGGGGACGACGCGGACGCTTAGGAGCTTACTCAGCAGATTTGCATGAGCACTCCACTACTCCGGAGTTGCCACTTCTTGGTATATTCTTTTGTGCACATATTTGGGGCATGGCGGGGTCCTGTGCCATCTTTATGATTTTTGCATTCCAGTTAGAGACTCGTAGATACTTATGTGTGGGTTGTAAATGCTATGTGACCCTCTTCATTGTATATTATGTACATCATTTTTGTAGCCTCGTGGGCTTATGCACCTATATATATTTTGGGAGATACTTGGAAATTGTTCATGATAAGTCTTGTGTTGAGAATGAGGTATGTCCAGGTTGAGTATGATAGATAGCATGATAGGTGGTGCTCGGTAGTTAGCTCCGGGTACCCGTCATGGCCCACTAGTTGGGTCGTGACAAAAGTGGTATCAGAGCAGTTCCGTCCTAGGGTGTGTCTACGTGCCGTGTCCAGTAGAGTCTTGTTTATGGGTGTGAAGCGCGCCTCACTTATAAACAAGAGGTCCGCTAGGCATTTAGGAACAATGACCATCTTTCTTCTTCGGTAGATCGTGCGATAGAGCTATGTTATAAGATTTTCTTTTTCCCTAATCAGTGCGTTATATTTCGCACGCCAAGAAAGAGGAAAGCAACGCCCCCCCTGCATGGGCAAGACGTGTGCAGACGATTGAACAGGAGTCCCCGGTAAATGTGAAAGAGGGTGAGTCCGATAATGTGGCTCCATCTCGGACTTCTCATACGCTGCCTATATTAGAGGAGCATGAAGGGGCCTCAGCTCTAGCTCCAGTGCCTCCAGTTCCTCCACCGAGTGTGTTACACTTCAAAAAAAATTTCGTTGATGCACAGTGAATAGACTAACGAAGAGCACGAAGTATATGGTATTTAAACAAGTAAAGACTGACATTTGATGACCCTAATTAAGATTTCAAAGACATTCGATGTTAGACGAGAAAGTTTGCCAAGATAAGGTAAGGCATACGATATGTATCGGAAAGGATTTACGAGTAACAGGTTAATGATGACTTAATGATGCTTTGGAGAAGAGTTATAACATCCCTTAGATTGTTAATGAGGTGATAAACAAGTGTCAAGAAGGTTCCATAAGGATTGGAGATCAAACGAGTCGACGAGAACAAGTTCGGGAATGACGGGCATTATACGCCAAACATACCGGCCGTATAAAACATATAGACCGTATGTTCAGCCGTATAATCAGCCCAGAATGACACCCCTCTCTGGACCAAATCTACGGCCAGACATACGGTCAGTATAATTTATACGGACCGTATGTTGGTCCGTAGGATATGGTCGGACGTATTTGTGTATTTAATAAGGGACCAAGTCTTATTTCATTTCATTTCCCTTTTCACTCCACTTCTCTCTAGAACATCTCTCTACATTTATCCCACAAGATTTCATGAGATATTAGTGTTCAACTTCATTAAACCAAGTGAATCAAGTGTAAGAAATCCATTAAAGTTCATCCAAGACAAGAATCCAAGTGAAGGTGAAACTAGGGTTTTGCCCAAGTGAGGTGTTTGCACCCAAGGTTCATTCCTACACCATCTAAGGTAAGTTTTATGATATTTCCATGTTGTTTAAGGTATTTGAAAGTTGAAACACTTGGATTGTAGAAAGAAATAGAAAATGGGTCATGAATGTGGAATAGTGGCACTTTTGAGTAAATGCCCTGTCCCGTCATCTGATTCTGTTGTTCTGTATTAGAGGTCTGTAGACATAGATGTGGGTTATGTACAGTTTTGTTCGGACGCGTTGTGTGAGCTGTATTTGGGCGGCCCCTCCGCCGTGGCAGCCTTATCGGCTGCGTGTATGTATGCTTTGATATGTTATGTATATTATGATAGCCTCTGCGCTTATGTATGATATTGGTTTGTATGCGCGCTTGGGCCACGTTGAAATTCGTAAATGTATGAGTCGTTTGTGTGCCGAATGCGGTTACGAGCGCGTACGGGTGCCCAACAGTACTCCGTCACGGCCTACGGGGTTGGGTCGTGATGTAAGTGGTATCGAGCAGTTCGTCCTCGGAATGTCTACGACCGTGTCCGAGAGAGTATTGTTTATCGGTGTGTTGTGCACCACATCTATAAACGTGGAGCTACGGGCATTTAGGATGTTATCTTTCCTTTCCGATCTTAGATCATGCGATAGCCGTGTTATCGGATGACTCTTCTCTCGATGAAATGTTATGTTTTCGGATGCCTCCGAGAAGGCCACAAATGCCCGTGGGCAAGTCTACAAAGCCAGCCACTGAGACCGACACCGGCCCGGATAGCTACTAGGGCCCGTGCCCGGCCGGAGATTGTGCCTCCGACGGCCGCCCGCTACCCCGCGCATCGAGGGATTTGGAGCGCCCACGCCCGCAGATGGGGCGGCTCCACCGCCAGCCCCTGAGGTTCGAGCACCCGAGGACCTCCCGGCTCCTCGGCCATGGGCGAGGATCGGGCGATGTGAGATGCGGTCCGGTTATTGACCGAATTGATGGCGGCCCAGTTCACGAGCACGGATCGGAGGTGATCGTGCGGATAGATATATATGCGGTCGGAGGGCTCGTGATTTTTTGCTTTCAGGCCCACCAAAATTTTTCGGTCAAAGCCCGCAGGGACCCTCGAGTTCATCCGACGATGAACAGACACACGCGATTGATTAGTGCTTCCGAGATGAGTCGGTTGAGATGGCATCCTATTGGTTGCACGATGTACGGCCAACGGTACGAGTCCCGGATGTTGTCCAGAGGGTGAGGTTGCCCCTCCAAAGCATGGGGCGAGCTTGCTGCAGAGGCCTTCCTGCCCATTTTCTACCCCCGGAGGTGAGGCGCGGCTGCAGTTAGACAGACGTCCGCTGTTGAGGCAAAGGTGGAGCGTCCGGAGTATAGTCCGGAGTTTGATTCGGGCGGCCGGATACGCGCCCACTTATGTGGGCGAGTCGCATATGACCGACCGGATGCACCGATATGTGATGGCCGGATGACTACTTGGTTGACAAGTTGTACGGTGATGGCGGCCCGGTCGGGGATGGAGATCGTACGGATTCAAGCACATGCCCGAGTGTGGAGGAGCGACACACAGGGCGCGGCCCGATAGAGATTATGATGGGGGCCAGCCCAAGAGGGCTAGATACCGCCGGGTATTGAGAGTCTCGAGCGGTGCGGGGCTCGGCGGCCAAGATGGAGCATACACCCTTCCCGGCCCACGAGTACACCCCCCGCTCACCTACGTAGAGATCGAGGGGTGCGGGATATTCGGGGGTGCCGCAGCACCGTGGGTTTGCTCACGGTTGGACGAGGTTCCGCAGTCGACGAGGCCGCCGGACCTCTGTGTTCCTACTATGGGAGGCATCACCCTGGAGAGTGTTATCACGCCACGGGCGCTTGTTTTACCTGTGGTGGCCAGTGTCATTTTAAGAGAGAGTGTCCGTACATGGGCGGTCCAGGTGGTGCACCCGCCATCGAGTCACCGCCGGTTCGTCTTCCCCTTCCGTAGCTATGCGCCCGATGGGGCGGGGCACACCGACTCCAGCCGGCCGTGGGAGAGGCCGTGGCGGAGCCTCCAGTTCTGGCGGTCCATCGAACCGCCTATATGCGTTGACCCGTGGACAGGATCAGGAGGCGCCACCAGACGCGGGGTACAGTGTAGTTTAGACTCTTTAATTGGTTATGCTGATTGATGTATGAACTGTTTGTGATAATTGTAAAAGAAACTCTCCCGAGTGTTTATAAGACCCCGTAAGGCTAATTTAACATTCGAGGACGAATGTTACAAAGGGGGGGGGGAAGATGTTATATCCCGTATTTCGTACATTGGGACAATCCGAGTTAACTATGATAAGTTAGGGACAAAGCCATTCCGGGATGCGAAGTCGGGATTTTTGACCTTCGGTTTTGTTTTGAGACATAAGGTGTTCATGAATTTGTTGGTATGGAACAATTAGGAAAATTTGAGACCAAAATTGTAGTATTGGAAAGTTGAAAATCATGCAAAAATTGGCCCTTGGCCGTGTGGATTGTTGGATGGTCCCACACATTTTGTGTCCAATTTTAATTGCTCCAACACATGTGTGTGGGCCATGGACACATGTATAAGTATTACTAGTATGCAAAATATGACTACTAGCTCATTCTTCATCATCCAACACTTAGAAAAAAAAGAGAAACTTGAAGAACAACAACTACACCCATTCGGCCAAGAACCTTGGAAATTCAAGTCCAATTTTAGCCATCCAAAAATTATTTCTTTGATGTAAACCCACTAAGTCGAGGTCCCTAAGTAGCGTGGAAGTGTTATTCGGTCATCCAACCATCCGTTTTCATCCTTGCAAACCCTAGCCTATTTGTGAAGTTGAAGAAGAAAGGTAAGAATTAATCATGTTTTATGTGTTATAAAGGTTGTATGCATGTTTTAGTATGTTAAAATGGATGAAAATCATGGAATATAGTATGTTGGAGTTGAGGCCATGTGTGTGAGGTTTGGCCGTGTAGGTGTATGTGTTGTGTTGAGATGATAAATTGATTCTATGTAGCATGTTTAGTTGTGTAGTGTGAAGGAAAGAATGAGAATCATCAACATATGTATGTATGTAGTGTTGGCCGAATGTAGGTCATACCATGTGACAAGAATGAATTAATATTGCTTATTGTTTTAGTTGTTGTCGTTATGAATTCTATGTTGGAAATGAGAGTTTAATGACTCAAGATTGATGTTGTAATTGTATGGGCTGATTTGGAGAATCATGTGTATTTAATGTAATTTTTATATTTAAGAGAATGACATTGTTAGAATGTGGATTGTTGGTGCAAATCATGATTTGGAAGTGAGGGATGGATTGTAGTTGTGTTTTCGGGTTAGTATTTGAATGTATAATTGCTTGATGTTTTGAATATTGTTGGTATTGAAGGTAAGCCGTTGAATTGAATATTATGAATGTCGTTGAATGACATATAAGAGGGTTACTAATGTTATGTTGCCTTTCGGATTGATTATTGATGTTGCTAGGTTGGTTGTTGTTGTTGTTGTTGTTGTTGTTGATTTGGCCGAGTTAAATTCTCGGGGTTGGCCTATTTACAGGGGAAATGCTACCCAAATTTCCGTAGAATTATGTCTTAGTTTGGAAATGAAATCTTAAATACTTATAGTTGACATTGGCATTTGTTGATGTTATGTAGACCTCGGGGAGTCCGAGACATAGGTTGGAGTTTGGATTAGCTTGGAGAGCAGACGAGGTATGTAAAGCTTGGCCCTTCCTTCTTTTGGCATGCCTTAGTCGTAAATAGGCTATGACACGAGCCTTGAGAAAATTCTACTCACGCGATCCGACCATGTCTGTGATTCTTATTTGTTTCTTATTCCTCGTATGTTTGATATGATGAAATATTGGCTTTATGTCTTTTGTATGACTAAGTTTCAAAAGTTGCATAAAAGTTTGGTTTTTAAAAGAGTTTTGTTCCTAAATGATTCCGAAAACTACGAAAGTCCGTAACTTTCACAGACAGAACCGGATCGCCTCGATATGCTCAAAAATGATTCCATGATGTATGATGATTATGTTTTCCATAGGCGGGCCCGGCTTGGGTCGACACCCGTTCGTGGGTCCCGCGACTTTCTTTATGTACTTCTGACGACTTTTGAAAGAATATGATATGAGTATGATCCCGATTTCAAGTACGATCAGTTTACTTATCTTTTGAGTTTGTAATAATGATTCGGTAATATATGATGACTATGATTTTCGTAGGCGGGCCCGGATTGGGTTGACGCTCGTCCGTGGGTCCCGCGACTTCCTTCTGTATAATTCTGATGGCTTTTGAAAGAATTCAATACGATTATCTTTCCGACCCCCGAATATGATTACTTATTTATCGGTCGAGTCTGAAACACGGATTTTTATGTATGTGATTTTGATACGTGACTATGATTTCTGAAGTTCGGTTTGATATGTTCCCGAATGATATTCGGAAGAAAAATCTGATTTGACTACTGTTTTGGCTTGTAAATGACGGTTCGTTGTGATTACCATATTAAGTCTTTGAAATTGTTTTAAACTGTATTTGGTCACTCATAACTCTGTTCATGTATTTTGTTGTTACATTTTTCGCCAAGTCCCGGGTCGGTTATGTTATTATGCGCACTATGCTATATTCTGAAATATGATGTGTATTCTGAAGCATGATGTGTATTTCGAAACATGATGTGATACGAAGTCTGATATGATATGATGGTCTGATTTATCGATGCGTATTCGGGAGTATGATGTGTCCGGTACGCCGAGCCCCTTTCGGCCGGGTACTGTGTGTATATGTTACGTTATATGTTATCTGTATGAACTCTGGAATATGATCAATTGGAATCGGAGCCGGTGGTGGGGCAAACCCAATGGTGGGGCAAACCCGTTGCGAGGCAACATTCCACACTGGTTTAGGCCAATCCCACATTGGTTTAGGCCAATCCCACATTGGTTTAGGCCAATCCCACATTGGCTAATGGCATCTCATATGATCGGCTATGATGTTATGATGTGTTACGGTATGTATATGATGATCATCATGTTTGCCTTCTGTACCACATATGTATGATTTGTATGTCAGACGCAAGCGCTTTGGTATTTCAGTTATTGTGTCTACTTTCTGTACTTCTGTTTCGATCATGAACATAAGTGCTCGATCGTATCTTCTCGCTTTGCATACTCGCACATATTCCGTACCGACCCCCTTTCTTCGGGGGGCCGCGTTTCATGCCCGTAGGTACAGATACGCGTTTGGGTGATCCATCGGCGTAGGATTTCCATTCTGCTGTTCAGAGTGCTCCCTTTGTTCTGGAGCTAATATTTTGGGTATATACTCTTCCGATGTACATGATTATGTTTATTCAGGGTATGGCGGGGCCCTGTCCCATCATTCTGATTCTGTTGTTCTGTATTAGAGGTTTGTAGACATAGATGTGGGTTATGTACGCTTTTGTTCGGACGCGCGCGTGTGAGTCGTATTTGGGCGGCCCCTCGCCGTGTTTTTATCGTCGCGTGTATGTATGCTTTGATATGTTATGTATATTATGATAGCCTTGCCGGCTTCGTACGATATTGGTTTGTATGCGTCGCTTTGGGGCCACGTTTGAAATTCATAAATGTATGAGTCGTTTGTGTGCCGAATCTGGTTAATGAGCGCGTATGGGTGCCCAGCTCGGGCACTAGTCACGGCCTACGGGGTTGGGTCGTGACAAAGGACAATAGATTAGTTGAACGGAAAGGTATGTTAGGCTAACCCTTCTTTCATAAGGTATGGTTCTTTGGCCAAATATCTGTTCTTCTATGAGCTTATGGTATTCTCTAATGATTCTATATAAAAAAAGCTACTAAGCTCATGATCCTCGATTATGTTACGATTGTACTAAGTTCCTTATATGACGAGTAATCCTTTAAGGATAGATGTAATGAACGACGATAGTAATGATGCTAAAGATGCTTATGAGCTTATATGTATATGTGCCTATGTATGGCTATTATGAAACCCCGAGCTTACATGGCCGGGTAGAATATATATATATATATATATATATATATATATATATATATATATATATATATATATACACACATATATACGTGCACCACTGCAGTTGGGTACGGATAACCCTGAGCCTTGGTAGGGCTAGGTATGTATGACACTGAGCCTTGGTAGGGCTAGGTATGTGAAACACCAAACCTTCGTGGCCGGGTATGGTATGTAAAGGTTATGTATATGCAATGTATATGATATGTAAATGCTATGTATATGATATTGTCACACCCTAATTTCCGACAGGGTGTGATGGGCACCCGACCCTTACTTAAGGCCGAGCGAACCTGCTGACTCTCCTGATACTCATAACCATACTGGGCCCACTAAACATGACATAAGTACGTAATGAATTTTTTTTTTTCCGAAAACAAACATGCCTTTCATCTTTGTCAAATCAAATAAAACTAGCATCGTATGAAATCTGTAAACATATGAAGTTCGTAGTATAATGCATAATAATACATCGGCTTACATAGCCGCTTACAAAAATCGACATATCATACACACGACACCGTTCGCAAAGTCTCTACCAACATCTCAAATACCATACAAAAGTTCGACTCGGCAAAAAGACCTACGAGGAAATGGAGCTCGCCAATCCAAATCGGAACATCTTCTCGCTAACATCACCTACTCATCCGTGGGTACCGCGTGGCATGAAAAGCAGCCGAAGAGGGGGTCAGTACGGAATATGTACTGAGTATGCAAAGCAGGAAGTACAGAAAACGAAGTCATAACCGAAGTAAGGTGTACAGAACGTGAGCATAATAACCCGAATACCAAAGTACTTACATCTGACATACAAATCATACATAAGGGGTTCAAAAGACAAATAGGATAATCAGAATGCCAAAATGCTTCGTTTTCCTTTGAAAAACATTTCTGTCTCATATATATGGAAAATCAAACACATCATATGAGCTGACATTAACCAAATGGCGAGGAATGTACGGCCCGATCCATAAATGATACGATAATGCCGAGGAACGTACGTCCCGATCCATATATAATATAATAATGCCGAGGAACGTACGGCCCGATCCATATATAATATAATAATGCCGAGGAACATACGGCCCGATCCATATATGATATAATAATGCCGAGGAACGTACGTACCGATCCATATATAATATAATAATCATAAACATACCGTACCCACCCTCTAGTGAGGGACTCGGAAATCAAATCATATCGTCATATTATCACATATCATATCGCATATCATATCGTATCATCGTATCATCACATATCATATCATATCACATACGGTTCGTAATGGGACCCGGTGGACGTAACGTGGCCGCCACTCCATCTGGGCGCCACAACACATCATACTTCGGAATATTGTATACCTCCGAACACATCATACTCCGTATCACATCATCTATCATATCACATCATACTTCGAAAAACACATCATACTTCGGAATCACATCATACTTCAGAATAGTGCGCACGATAACATACCGGCCCGGGACTCGGCGAAAGAGGTAATAACGTAATGCACGCACGAGGAAATCGTAGGAAATCATATGCAATGCCAAACATTCACAAAGACTCAATAGAGTAATCAAAACGGATTGTTATTTATAAGCCAAACAGTAGTCAAATCAGATTTTCTTCCGAATATCACTCGGGAACATATCAAACCGAACTTCAGAAACCATAGTCACGTATCAAAATCACATGCATAAAAATTCTCATTTCAGACTCAACCGATACATAAGTAATCATACTCGGGGGTCGGAAAGATAGTCATATTAAATTCTTTCAAAAATAGGTCGTTAGAACCAAACATAGAAAAGTCACGGGACCCACGGAAGAGCGTCAACCCAACCCGGGCCCGCCTATGAAATTCAAAGTCATTACTCGTCATGAAATCATTTGCGAAGATATCAAAGTGATCCGAGCCCTTTCTTGAAAGTTACGGTCGTTCGTAGTTTCAGAATCGTTTAGGAACAAAACTCTTTTGAAAACAAAACTTTTATGTAACTTTTGAAATTTAGTCATACAAAAGACATAAGGGCCATAATTCGATCACATTAAGAATACGAATATCAAGAAATAAATAAGAATCGTTTACGAGCTGATCAAAGCAATCCGGTTTTGTCTATGAAAGTTACGGATATTTGTAGGCACAAGATCCTTTCGGGACAAACCGTATACACTGCATTTCAAATCCAATTGTATCGAAGACATACGGTCTATAGCTTGACCATATTAAGGATGCCAATATCAAGAAGCAAATATGAATCATAAACATGCTCGGATTTTTAAGAATAGAATTACCCCCAAGGCTCATAACATATCACAACTTACTTGCGTCTAGGACATGCCAAAAGGAAAGAAGGATAAGCTTCACATACCTCATTTGCTTCCTAGACTAATTCCAAACTCGAGTCTCACCGCTCAAAATCTACAATAAGGTCATTAAGTACCAAACATTAGCCATAAGCACTTAAGAATCCAATCCCAAGCCATCACTTTATTTACGTAAATTTGGGCAAAGATTTCCCCTATAAACTCAACATCCCCGAGAATTCAACTCGGCCAAATCTTCAACAACAATACCAACAACCATTCCAACAACATCAATAATGAATTCAAAACGCATTCTAACATTAGTAACTCTTTTCTATATAATTCGACGATATTTTATTTTCATTCAAATCAACCGCACACGATCAAACCAACATCAATATTCATACGTTCAAGTACTAATCCAAACCATTCAAACAAGGTTCAAGAACACTTCGGACAATCCACAAAATGTTCAAATCAGCCCATTCAATACATCCAATACACAAGGCAACCCGAAGCCTTCCAAGTCCAAGAAAACATCAACAACACATTTCTTTTCTTCCAAATTCATAAACCATACTAACAATCCATACTTTAACAACATTAATCTCATAAATACAAGAAACTATATTACAATCACATTAGCTTCCAAAACAGCCCATACAATTTCAACTTCAATCTTCAACCATTAAGCCTTCATTTTACAACATAAAATCCACAACACAACATCCTAAACATACCAAATGAAATTAGTCCTTCATTCTTAACCAATACCACATATACACGGCCAAATCCACAACAATTACAACTTCAACTTGAATCATTCAATACCTTCATTCTCACCGCATAATCCATAACAACAACAACCAAAATACTACACAAACTTAGTTCAACATGTCTATGCCAAATCAGCCCATTTTCGGCCACACATCACATACATAAATTTTATGACTTTCATCCATTTTTACACATTACAACAACACACAAACATGCTAACTACAATTACTTCACCACTCTTACACAACACACACTTATACACGGCCACACACACACACACGGCTACACTTCCACATGCATAATTTCATGAATTTCATTCTTTTCCACATATCACAACATGTACAAATCACTCACAACACATGAAAGAAGATTAAATCTTACCCTTCTCCACTTCACTTCTTCATTCGGCTAGGCTTGAGAACTTCAAGAACAAACACTCTACTTGCTTCAACAATCATCCCATGTTAATAAGGACCTTCCAATTGGTAGGAATGCTAGGAAAAATAATTTTGTGATGAAGATTTTTGATCTTCCATTTTTTTTCTTCATGGCTGAATGGCCTTTGCTTGGCTTCTCCAAGCTTCTTGATTTTTCTCAAAGGTGCTAAATGATGAAGATGACTTAATTAGTCATCTTTTGCCACTTATATAATTAACACATGTGGGCTATGGCCCACATCCCACACATGGCCACATATGGCCATTTTCATGAAATATCAAGTTTTCAAAATTTCACTTCTAGCCCCAAATTCTCATGAAATGCTTAACTTTTCATAATTCACTTTTGACCCCAAATTTTTCTTATTCCAATTTTACCCTTAACACTCCATGCCAATGAAAAGATGAATATGCAACTTATGCACTTTTAACAAAATCGGAAGAAATTACAACCTTGTCCTTAACTATCATGACTAACTCGGATTATCCCAATGTACCAAAATACGGGATATAACATCCTCCCCCCCTTTAGAACATTCATCCTCGAATGTTCAATTAATCTCATAAGGTCTTATAAGGATCTCGGGGGTTTCCTTTATTACCATAGCACGCGATCTCTTCTACCAACCATATTTCCTTTCCATCTCCTCTTACCTTACGAATAACGTAATAAGGTCCAATATATCTCGGTTTAAACTTTTCCTTCTTGTAATTCCCTTTGCTCAACTTGTAACGTTCTAGGCACATTATCTCGTGTCATTTCTTTGTCTTACACTTGCATCTCTCGTACTCGCTTCCCCCACTTTAAGGCATACTTACACTATCACCCGATTATATTTTGCCATATTTTCGTATTTCCAGTCTCAATTAGGCGGCACTTTTATCCCGCCATTCTGATCCCTTTGCCATTCATCTACTCACTTTCTTTCTTCCCCAAATATCATTATGTTGACACTTTCCAAACTTAACCCCCCCCCCCCCCCTTTTTTTTTTCGGCCAACCTCTTCTAAATCATCTCTTAATATCACAAGCCCTTTCCAAATTCTTTTTACCATATCGGCATCGACCTCCGATTACCATTACTGTCACGACTCAACCCCGTAGGCCGTGACTAGTGCCCGATCTGGGCACCCCAAACACACCTATCAAACGCATCCAAGTATCCAACGAGCGAGTTTCTAGGCTATATTTCAAACTTAGATAATTTCCGTAAAATTTCGGCGTAGTTTCCTTTGTTTTACGGACTATCCAAAATAACCACACGAGAAAATACCAACAAAGGCCACCCGGGGCCAACAACACAACATATATACATACGCGGACCGGCGCCGCGCGAATGGGATCGCCCAAACACAACATATACAAACACAACCGTACGAAGGTAGGCACAACCCACATACATGTCCACAGACCTCTAAACAGACAGACAAAATCGGATGACGGGACAGGGCCCCGCCGTACCCCTGAACGAATATATACAAATGCATGAACAAATATATATACCAAAAGTATAAGCTCCGGTATGAGAGGAGCACTCCTAATAAACGAAGAGGTGTCCTAAACAGGTGGATCCACCAAACGCGCGTCCGTACTGCCCGGCATGAAACGCACCCCCGAAGAAAGCGGGGTCGATGTACGAAATATGTACCGAGTATGCAAAGCGTAAAATGTAATGAACAATCCGAGATCAAATCAAAATAGAAGTACGAAAGTAAATGCATTTCCAAAATATCAAAATGTTACTTTAAAATATAAATCATGCATAGGGCACGAAATATGGTCGCCCGCCCGTTTGTCGATGGCGCCATAACACATAACACCGTAAAAGTTTCAAATCTCCGAACCCCGTCACACATCACAACACAGCATAACGCCAAACACAGCATAACGCCAAACATAAGTGGAACCCGGCCCTCGAACGAGGAGCTCGGTGAACCATAATCACAGCATAACACCGGAATGTAGCATAATGCGCACGACAACAGAACCGGCCCGGGAACCGGCGAACGATATCATAATAGGCACGAGCGGAGTAGTGAGTAACCATATGCATGAAATCCTTATCATAAATCCAAAAGATAAGTTAAATAGTCATATTCGAAATCGGAATAATAATTATTACTTTTTGTTTCAAAGTTATCGAATTCACATAAAGGGCGTCGCGGGACCCACGGACGAGTATAGACCCGAACCGAGCCCGCCTATGAAAAACATAGTCATTCTATATCATACGAACTCCTACGAAAGTTTCAAAGCAATCCGAGCTTTTCTGAGAAAGTTATGGGCGTTTGTAGTTTTAGAATCGTTAAAGAATAATTTCTTCAAAAAAAAATCAGCTTTTACATAACCTTTGCAACTTATGACTTCCAAGGATATAAGGATCAATGTTATGGCATGTTAGCACAAGAATACCAAGGAAACAAATGCGAATCATAGACAAGCTCGGATTTGCGAGAATAGAGTTTCCTAGAGGCTCGCGTCATAGCCTACTTTAACTAAGGCATGCCAAAAAGAAAGGTTACTTTACATACCTCAAACGCTCTCCAAAATGATCCAAACTCAAGCTAATCCAAACTATGATTCGGGCTGCCCACGATCTAAAAATAAGCCATAAAGTGCCAAACATTAGCTAATGACTTTTAGGCCTTAAATTCCAAATTAAGCCCTTAATTCTACGAAATTTGGGCGCATTTCCCCCGTAAATAGGCTACCCCGAGAATTTAACTCGGCCATATCAATCAACAACAACAACAATAACCAACCTAGCAACATCAACAACCAATCCGGAAAGCAATACAACAACAATAGCTTTCTTTTCCATCATTCAACAACTTACATAAATTCAATTCGACGACTTACCTTCAAGCCAAAATCGACGCTTACACATTCACATACTAACCCAAACCCCTACCAACAATATTCAAGGACATTCTAAGCAATTCATACAACATTTCCGACAACCCAATTTTTTTCCAAATTAGGCCGAAAACAGCCCCTAAACCGAGAGCAGCCCCCTATACTCATTCCTCCTTTTCATGTCATGATTTGTATCCACAATTTATTCTAACAATGCTATCTCATCCATATACCAATTACATTAAATATACAATAGCCTCCAAATCAGTCCGCAACATTTACAACATCACTTGAATCAATGAACATTCATTTCCAACATAGAATTCATAGCGACGACGACTAAAACATTAAGCGACATTCATTCGTTCATTGTCATATAATATGACCCATTTCGACCAACACTACACATATACATAAATGGATAATTCTCAATCGTTCTTCACCTTACAATGATCATAATAAACTAACTAAGCATTAATTCATAATTTCAATCACAACACAACAACACCCATTTACACGGCTCAAGCTCCACATACACAACTCACTTCCAACATACTATATTTCATGATTTTCACCCATATTAACATACTACATGGTGCACAAAACATTCACAACTCATAAAACAAGAGAAATTCTTACCTTTCTTCTTTACTCCACAATGGGTTAGGGTTTGCAATCTTCTTAAATGAATGACTTGATCGCTCCAACGATGCTTCCACGTTACTTAGGGACCTCTAATTAGCTGATTCGTACCCAAGAAATATTTTTGGAGAGGCAAAAAAAATGATCTTGATTTTCCATGGTGCTAGCCGAGAGGTTGGAGGGGTTTTTTTTTTCTCTCCTTCAACTTCTTGATATTTTAGTCTAAGTGTGGTGAATGAGAGAAAGATGAACTCTTGGTCATCTTTTAAGTCCACATGTATTGTACAAGTGATCATGGCCCACACAAGTGGTGGACTACTTAAAATTGACCACAAAAATTGTGTGGGCCATTTAAGGACCTACACGGCCAAGAGCCTCATTTTGTGCAAGATTTTAAATTCCAAATTTATGAATTGTGGTCCCAATTTTTCCTAAGTGTTCAATACCAACAATTTCATATATAACTTATGTCTCAAAATAAAATCAATTGGTCAAAAGTCCCGACTTCAAATCCCGGAATAGTCTTGGCCTTACATTATCATAGTTAGTCCGGGTTGTCCCAAAGTACAAAAATACGGGTTCTAACAATTACCATCAATTCAGCTATTTACTTATTTTTCAAAATCAGCCGTACTTGCAACTTGGCCAAATCTTACCCTTATTATTGACACAACCTTTCAAAACATATCACAGACCCATATATCATTCTCTCTTACTTCTCGGAAAATTTCGGCATAGTTTCCTCTATATCTCTTACTGTCTCAAAACCTACACGCAGGAAATACCAACAATGCCTCACAGGGCCAAAATACATATATACATATCATATCATATCGCAGCCACACAGGGCTCTCAATATCATCAACAGTACAAAAATAATAAACATACCTCGTATGCCCAGCTCAAACTGCACCTGTTACACTTTCCTGTTTATTTTCCCCTTTAATCTTCAACTTGTATTTCAATCGTACTCCAATATCTTTCCCAACATATATCTTTCATACCTTTGCTTACCTGTGTACTTAGTAACTTTCAACGGCATCAATCACTTTCTTCTGTCGATGTCATTCTTTTGCTGAAACCAAAGGTTAGTATCAGAAGTCTCATTCCTTATGACTTGGATCTATGGCACGATCTCAGATGTGAACGAAGAGTAACCACCCTAGATGCCCTGTAGCCTCCTGTTTATAAATGTGGCGCGCTTCACACCATAAACAGGACTCTACTGGACAAGACTTTGCAGACAACCCCTGGACGAATCGCTCGATACCAATTTGTCACACCCTAATTTCCGACGAGGGTGTGATGGGCACCCGACCCTTACTTAAGGTAGAGCGAACCCGGACTCTCCCGATACTCATAACCATGCGGGCCCACTAAACATGACATAAGTACGTAATGAATTTTTTTTTTTTCGAAAACAAACATGCCTTTCGTCTTTGTCAAATCAAATAAGACTAGCATCGTATGAAATCTGTAAACATATGAAGTTCGTAGTATAATGCATAATAATACATCGGCTTACATAGCCGCTTACAAAACTGACATATCATACACACGACACTGTCTGCAAAGTCTCTACCAACATCTCAGATACCATACAAAAGCACTCAGACTCGGCGGCCTCAGAGGAAACGGAGCTCGCCAATCCGGTGGAACATCTTCCTCAACATCACCTACTCATCCGTGGGTACACACGTGTGGCATGAAACGCAGCCCCCCGAAGAAAGGGGTCCGACGGGAATATGTACTGAGTATGCAAAGCAGAAAATACAGAAAATGAAGTCATAACCGAAGTAAGGTGTACAGAACGTGAGCATAATAACCCGAATATCAAAGTACTTACATCTGACATACAAATCATACATAAGGGGTTCAAAAAACAAATAGGATAATCAGAATGCCAAAATGCTTCGCTTTCCTTTGAAAAACATTTCTGTCTCATACATACGAAAAATCAAACACATCATATGAGCTGATATTAACGGAATGCCGAGGAATGTACGGCCCGATCCATAAATGATACGATAATGCCGAGGAACGTACGGCCCGATTCATATATAATATAATAATGCCGAGGAACGTACGGCCCGATCCATATATAATATAATAATGCCGAGGAACGTACGACCCGATCCATATATGATATAATAATGCCGAGGAACGTACGGCCCGATCCATATATAATATAATAATCATAAACATACGTACCCGACCCTCACAGTGAGGGACTCGGTAAATCAAATCATATCGTCATATTATCACATATCATATCGCATATCATATCGTATCATCGGATCATCACATATCATATCATATCACACATACGGTCCGTAATGGGACCGGCGGACGAACGTGGCCGCCCCTCCATCCGGGCGCCATAACACATCATACTTGAATATTGTATACCTCCGAACACATCATACTACGTATCACATCATATATCATATCACATCATACTTCAAAAACACATCATACTTCGGAATCACATCATACTTCGGAATCACATCATACTTCGGAATAGTGCGCACGATAACATACCGGCCCGGGACTCGACGAAAGAGGTAATAACAGAATGCACGAGCAGAATCGTAGGAAATCATATGCAATGACAAACATTCACAAAGACTCAATATAGTAATCAAAACGGATTGTTATTTATAAGCCAAACGAGTCAAATCGGATTTTCTTCCGAATATCACTCGGAACATATCAAAGGCGAACTTCGAAACCATAGTCACGTATCAAAATCACATGCATAAAAATCCTCATTTCAGACTCAACAAATCAATTAGTAATCATACTCGGGGGTCGGAAAGATAGTCATATTAAATTCTTTCAAAAAATAGGTCGTTAGAATCAAACATAGAAAAGTCGCGGGACCCACGGACGAGCGTCAACCCAATCCGGGCCCGCCTATGAAAATTAAAGTCATTACTCGTCATGAAATCATTTGCGAAGATATCAAAGCGATCCGAGCCCTTTCTTGAAAGTTACGGTCGTTCGTAGTTTCAGAATCATTTAGGAACAAAACTCTTTTGAAAACAAAACTTTTATGCAACTTTTGAAATTTAGTCATACAAAAGACAATAGGATCATAATTCGACTACATTAAGAATACAAATATCAAGAAACAAATAAGAATCGTTTACGAGCTTATCAAAGCAATCCGGTTCTGTCTATGAAAGTTACGGACATTTGTAGACATAAGATCCTTTCGGAACAAACCATATACATAGCATTTCAAATCCAATCGTATCGAAGACATACGGTCTATAGCTTGACCATATTAAGGATGCCAATATCAAGAAGCAAATATGAATCATAAACATTCTCGGATTTTTAAGAATAGAATTACCCCCAAGGCTCATAACATATCACAACTTACTTGCGTCTAGGACATGCCAAAAGGAAAGAAGGATAAGCTTCACATACCTCATTTGCTTCCTAGAATAATTCCAAACTCGAGTCTCGGCTGCTCAAAATCTACAATAAGGTCATTAAGTACCAAACATTAGCCATAAGCACTTAAGAATCCAATCCCAAGCCATCACTTTATTTACAGAAATTTGGGCGCATTTCCCATAAACTCAACATCCCCGAGAATTCAACTCGGCCAAATCTTCAACAACAATACCAACAACCATTCCAACAACATCAATGATGAATTCAAAACGCATTCTAACATTAGTAACTCTTTTCTATATAATTCGACGATATTTTATTTTCATTCAAATCAACCGCACACGATCAAACCAACATCAATATTCATACGTTCAAGTACTAATCCAAACCATTCAAACAAGGTTCAAGAACACTTCGGACAATCCACAAAATGTTCAAATCAGCCCATTCAATACATCGATACACAAGGCAACCCGAAACCTTCCAAGTCCAAGAAAACATCAACAACACATTTCTTTTCTTCCAAATTCATAAACCATACTAACAATCCATACTTTAACAACATTAATCTCATAAATACAAGAAACAATAATACAATCACATTAGCTTCCAAAACAGCCCATACAATTTCAACTTCAATCTTCAACCATTATGTTAGAACCCGTATTTTTGTACATTGGAATAATCTGGATTTAATTATGATAAGTTACGGACAAAACTATTTCGGGATACAAAGTCGGGATTTTTGACCTTCGATTTTATTTTGAGTTATAAGTTGTTCATGAATTTATTGGTATGGGATAATTAGGAGAATTCGGGACCAAAAGTGATAAAATTGGAAGTTGGAAAAGTCATCCAATTCCATGATCTAGCCGTGTAAGTGGGTGTTGGCCCACACCAATTTTGTGTCAACTTTTAATTGGAACAACTCATTAATGTGGGCCAAGGGAATTGTACACTTCATATAATGATAAAAGATGACCACTAGTTCAATTGCCTCATTCTTAACACTTAGAAAATATCAAGAAGTTGAAGACTCCTCCACCAAAGCTCTCGCCAAGAGGAAAATAAATCACCTTCCATTTCTTGTCCTTCTAAAATTATTTTGTTGATGTAAACCCACTATATTGAGGTCCCTAAGTAGCGTGGAAGCGACGTTGAGTGATCAACCCATTATTTTTCATCTTTTGGAAACCCTAGCTATTGGGAAATTGAAGAGAAAAGGTAAGAATTCATTATGTTTTATGTATTGTGAAGGTTGTATGCTTGTTGTAGTATGCCAATTGGATGGAAAATCATGAAATATGGAATGTTGGAAGTGAGTTGTGGGTGTGGTATTCTAGCCGTGTAGTGTGTGTGTGTGTGTTGTGTTGTATTGAAGTGATGAATTAATGTTTAGTTA
>NW_026715365.1:0-38598 GCF_029784015.1 Lycium ferocissimum | reverse complement strand
TATAAATTCTCCCTGGCATAACCCGAGATAAGACCCCCGTGACTATCGTTAAGCAAGACTTTCTTTTGGGGGGATGTGTTTGATTATTTTTCCCTTCTTTATTTGCTTTTTGTTTATAGCGGAACTAACCATTGGGGCCTAGATACCTACGAGCCGTGTGGCTCTTACCCTACTTTTTCCCGGATTAAATTTTTTTCGGGATGTTGGATCCCAAGTTTGGGGCATTGCAAAGACGTTGGATTTAAACCCCAGCTCCCAAATTTCTTTTTCACCCTTTAAAAACCAAGTCGATCCAAAGGTCCGTTATCTATTAAAATTTTAAATTTTTAAATTTGTAAGCAAACCGTTTTTAATTTTTTATAAAAAAGTATTTTTGATGTTATAAAATTAAAGGGTAGTTATCCGGGGGTTCGCCCCCCAGGGAAAGGGGGGTGCCCGATGACCCCGGATTTGGGCGGACACCCATTCTATATCCTTCCCAAATCTTTTTTTTTTTTGTAATAATATCGGGGACTAGTTATTTTCCTTTCCCGTAATTACAAATAGTGGGTTCAAATTTGGGGTTGGAGCATTTCCAAAACTTTTTTTGCCCCCGGGGCAACGAATGCCCTAAAATTTGGGGGTTTTAAGTTTTCCCCAAAAATTTTTGGGGTTTCCCCCGCGGGGGCCTGGTCCGGGTTCAAACCCCCCGGCAAAAAAAAAAAAAAAAAAAAAAATTGCAAGGCTTGTTCGAAAAGGCAAAAGGCGTACAAATTTCCCTTGCAAAAAAAAATTAAAATTTTTCCCCGAGCGGGGTTCAAACCCCGTGACCGGGGTCCCGCAAGGGCAAACCTTAAAGACCCCAATTTAAGGAAAAACAAAGCCCACCCCAAAAAGGGGAAATCCACGAAAAAAAAATAGACCGACCCTTTAAATTCTTTTCCCAATTTAAATTTGTGGGGAAATTTGTTTGAGAGAGAAAAATTTATCCAACCACATTTAAATTTTTTTTTGGATTCCCCTTTTTTTTGGGGTGGTCTTTAATTTTGCCGCTTAATTAATTGATCTTTAAATTTTACCACTCCTTTAACACGAGTTGTGGGTTCGAACCCCGAAACTCGATTTAAAAAAAAAAAAATCGCAAATGAGACTTTGCAAAGTGTTGCACGGGCGGAATTTACGCACGTACAGAATACCTTTTGAAGGTAGAATTTACACTTGTAAGGCAATTTACACGGTAATTACTTTGAGCGAAATTTAAAGACGCGTTTTTGAGGGTAAAAATTAAGACCACCCCGGCGAGCGCAATCAACAAATTGCCTTAAGGCGGAATTTAGCTCATTGGGCTAACGAGGTTTAACGAGTAGCCTCAAACAACGGCATATGGTGCAATTTTTTCCTTGGGCTTTTCATTTAGCTTCTAACATTTACAGGTGGGACGGTAATTACTCAACTGTGCGTTACCATTCAGAGAGAGGTAAAGATTTTCTTCTCAACACTCTACAAAACGACAGAGTGGTGCCTGCAAGAAAAAGCAAATATTAAGCAAGGTCAATGCATCAAAGATCACCTTATAAACTTGGTATGGAAAAAATATGGCTGTTAGGGTGTGGGTGTGTTTGGTATGACGAAAGCCTTCGGGATAATGCCTTTCATAACATGATTTATGGCTCATTTGGCCAACAGGTCAAGCTTTTGGGGAAGTTAAAAGTGTTTTCTTAAAAATAAAAAAAAATAAAAAAATAAAAAATTAACAAGTTGGAGATGTTTGGCTAAGCTTTTACGTAAAAAGATAAGCTTGTAGCAGAAAGTAAGAGCAGAAGCCGTTTTTCATAAGATGAAAAAGTGAATTTTTTCCATATGTACTTTTGGAACCTTGATCAAGCACAAATTGCTGGACTAATATTTGCAAAAGTGATTTTCATATTGATTAACCAAACACAACCTGTTACCCTCCAAAAGTATTTTTTTGGAAAATACTTTTGAAAAAACACTTTTCAAAATACAAATTTTGGAAGTTTGACCAAACAAATTTTTATTTTGTGGAAAATATTTTTGGTATGTATTTGGTCGGAAAGTGGAAAATGTTTTCCTCACAACAAATACACCCTTATACTTTCATTAGCCCATGATACAATTTTTTCCCTATTTTTCAATATAATTGACTAGAACCATATGTCTTTGGTACAGTGGCTTGATTTGTTAAAGAATATGCTGATAGAATTAGACTGGTGGAGAAGTCAGACAACACCAAGCATTGAAGAGTACTTGTCTGTGGCCAGTGTAACTATTAGTGTTAGATGCGTTGTTCTCACACAATATTTTGTTGGACCAAAATTATCAAAGGATGTGCTAGAGTTGTGAAATGAGTGCATTGTGCAATTGTACCATGATGGTGGGACGACTCCTAATGATCTACAATCCTACAAGGTAATGTGCCATTCTAAAACTACTTATTCTTTTTCTTTTTGCCACCAAAACATTAGTCATGTGATGGTAGATAATAGGGATGTCAAATGGTGAATCGAGCTGGATTAGAAGTAGTCAAAAAATAAACATTGTGGTTTATAAATGACGGGTATTTATTTGAATTGAAATGGCTATGAAATGGTCATAACTCAATCCAATTATTACTAAGTTTTTTATTTCTTTCTTTGTTTTGTTATAATTTGTTTACCTAGCTAATAAAAAGAAAATCTTTATTATGGTATGATACATCTCAAAAAATCTTTTTAAAAAATATTTTGATAAGGTATCTAATGAGCTAGTTTGTACTAATATTTATAATCACCCAAATTTTAAATTAATCGACTGACGGCACGCTTAGCTAATAAACGGGAGGGTCAAAACTTAAACGGATTAGAACGATCATATTTTCATGGGTTAATTTTACCACTCCTAATAGATAATCATTGTCCCGTAATCGAGGATCTCTGAGGGGTATGGCTTAGCATCAATGAAGTATAGGTGAAAATCTTGATATTAGGATTCAAATTTTGATAGAAATAAAATATTAGATGATTAATTTTTTTTCCATCCGCCTAAGTGGACGCGCAAAGCACCGGTACATTTCGGTGAGGTAGGCTGAAATTTTAATTTCTACTAATAAAAATTAAAATATAATGAAGAAAACACGAAGAAGCGAATAAAGGTATAACGCTTGAAAATTGAATAGGATTAAGCCTTAGGTTTAAGCATGTAGATGAGTGTCTGTTATTGGCCCCTATCCTTCGAAATGTATCTTATTAGATAGTTAGTAGGAATAGTTTCCAAAGATACAATATTATTTGATTAATTTACCATACTAATACTTGATCCTCTCTAACGTTCTCATGCAGAGAGAAGAAACAGAGAGGTCGTCAAAAATATAGTGTCGATATTAATAACACGGAGTGAAGGGAACAATCTCAGAAGAAGAAGCTATAAAACAAATAGAGGAAATGTTGGAAAGCAAGAGAAGAGAGTTGCCAGGATGGTTCTAACTCAACAAAAAGGAAGCCAATTGCCACAAGTGTGCAAGGATGTCTTTTGGAAAAACAAGCAAATTGTCTTATTTCGCATATTCAGATCGTGGTGAGTTTCGCTCAATGGGAAATACCAAGAATCATATAAAGGATGTACTTACAAACCACCCGCCTCCGTCATTACGCGACCTTCATCCGATATCTTAACTCGACCGGTCAACCTTCTAAACTATTGTTTATGCTTTAATTCTACTATGTTATGCATATCAAACTTTTAAAAATATATCTTTCTCGTATTGTCATCCGATATCTCGTCACGACTTCGATTGTTTACTTAAATTTCGCGTCCATTCAAACTAAAACACATAAATTAAAAAAGAGAGTATGAGATTTAGGAGAATTGAAAAAGCTAAGAACTAGCAAAATGATCTTGATGAAAAGGAAAGAAATGTATTTAATTATATCAACTGAAAAAGTAACTTCGTTGGATATATTATCACACCCTATACTTTTTTATTCTGCCATATATTCATTTACTTAAAGAATAGGGTGCGATAATTTACTTTTTCAATTGATATAATTACGAATGTATTTCTTGCCTTTTCATCAGTATCATTTTTGTTAGTTCTTAGCTTGATTCTCTAAAATCTTACTCTCTCCTTTTGAATTTATGTGTCTTAGTTTGAACGGACACGAAATTTAAGAAAGTAAACAAGAATTTTGAATTTTATGATCTTAAACTAAAAATATATGCAATGTACTAAAATTTCGAATCTCTTTGGATTTAAAATATGCCCGTGATCAATGCCGGATTTAACGAGTTACTCTAAATATAAAATGCGACGTTCTTTTTAAATAGACTAAAAGGAAAGAAAAAAACACCAAACGTAACGTAAGTATATACATAAGTTATAGATAATCTAATCTTGAAAGAGGCACCTACTTCCATTGCTACTCATATGAGATTCACACTAGATTTGATCAATTATCTATTTATCTTGATCGTTCTCGACAACCCATAATCGTCTTAATTAAGGAAAAGATGTGGGTGAAAGACCAACTTAATTATTAAATTTTTTAAGCGTGTTTCCATGTATACCATGCAAAAGAAGGAATTGTTACGACCTTACGCGGTGTTAAATGAAAGAAAGTATCAATAATGCGTCAAAATGCTTGTTAGTATCAATGACCGTTCAAAATTACTTGGGTTGTACAGAGTTGGACTAAAATGGATAATAACCCAACCCTCCCAATTCTAACTAAGTTTTACTCTTTTTTTTTTTTTTTATAATTTAGTTAAGTACCTAATAAATATATTTCTCTTTATTATTGATATACTATATAATATATCAAACAAAAAAATAATTTAAAAATATTTTGACAAAATTTCTCGCTTAATTAATTTGGGCTTACATATCAATCAATTTTTAAATCGATCAATTGGGATGTATTAAAATAAGCTTGAGTTAAAATTAAGTTGGAATATCGACCCGCCCAAACCAATGCCTCTGCTGGACGTCATACTTTTATCGCTAATTTTACCACCTCTAACTTTACTATTAAATTCTAAACTAAGGACTAGCAGTGTCCAATCTATTCTTGAAGATCGACATCATATATAGATTGATATGCTTCTCTAATTTTTGAAGCTAGATGTCTTATTTTTTTTCTAAAGTAGAAAGAGCATCACTTTCATATAATTTGAAGCAACAATGGCTTTAAATAATTGCAGTTTTTTAAAGCAACAACCATTCATTTTTGGGATACATGAATTTGTCCTGTAGTTTTTGAAGGCATTACTAAAATTACCTGAACATATGATTGATATGACTAAACCAACGAGTTATTTCACTATCAATTGCTTTTCTTTATCTTTGTTTTACCTTCCCAATTGGGACAGAGAATCTAATTTGAAGAAGCTTGGAAGAAGCTAAAAAAATAGAAGAGTTTATAAACGAGGAAATGAAAGAAATGGTCCCTCAAGATTGGGGTAAATATAAAATACGTCTTAAATATTATCTTTGGGTAATTTTACTAAATTTGTCAATGATCGGCACTTTTTGCCATCCATCAAATTTTGATAAACTATGATTGTTAAAATTTAATGATAATTATTTTTTATTTATTTCTTGTATTTGTCGCTGTTTTTGAGATACACTTTCTACTAGAATTTCTATGTTTGGTGTTTAATGCAGTTTAAGTGTTGCTGCCTATGAGATTTGACGGTGATTTTTTTTTTTATATTCTAGTTAAATCTCTCTTTTTTTTTTTTTTTTTTTTTTTAATTTTCCGTTAAATCTAACCGTTAAAGGTTGTTAAATATTCAACAAAAGAATTACTCACTTTTGAAAATAAATAAATTAAAGAACCAAAGCTGCTCAAGGAATTATTTAATCCTATCCCAAACATAAGTAAACATTTCTTTTTTCGTTTACTTGTTTGTAGAGTATCATACACCCACCCTTTTCTTTTGGACTAAATAAAACGTCACATAAGTTTTTGTTTGTTGGATACTGAGATAAGGGTCAAAAACTCAAGTATTATTATTTTTTATTTTTTTTTCGCTTTCCCACCACTATCGTTGGTAGCTTTTCTATTTAAAACTTTCACCAATCAAAACACACCTCAACTATTAGTTGCTCACTTTTCCTACCGGATAGCTGGGAGGCAGAAAATAATGGCCAAGGATACGGCGCGTTGGGGTACAAATAATGCGTATACAGTGAGAATCCCTCTCACACATAATAGCGTAGGATACTAAAAAACAAAAGTAATACTTGAGGTGCGTTTTCAACTTTAACTCTTTGATATTATACAAGTTCCCGATAGAGTGATTTTTAAAAGGATATAAATAAAAATAAGTACTTATTGTTACAGGAAAAAAAGACATATTTTTAAATAATTTTCAATATTTTTATGACTTGCTGAGTAATTCACTCGATGAGTGGATAATGTGTTTACACCGATTTTCATCACTTAATCAGGATATTAATATATATATAACCCTCATACCTTTTTAAATTACTTAATCACATATAGTAAGTTGATATGTTTTAGTGTAATAAATATTCATCTAGATGTAAACCATGAAAAATAGTGTAATTATTGGTGTGAATCCTCTCCTCCAACAAAAAGAAAAGAAATTAAGTTATACCATGAAAAAATAGTGTAATTTCGCTATCATAATTGTAGTTATTCTCTAGTTAATATACCAATCCCACAAAAAGGAATACTCGAGTTTTATTAAGATTTATTTACAGAATACTCCCTGCATCTCATTTTTTGTGTAACACTTGTTTCTTCATTTGCTTTGTTTATTTTGCTACTTTGCTGTCATTATTTTACTTTTAATCCTGTTTTGATTTCTTTTGAGCCAAAAGTATATTGAAAACAACATTTCTTTCCCCACAAAAGTAGAGATAATACCTCTATACATACAACCCTCCATAAACCCCATTTTTGTGAGGTTTTATATTTAAAAATAATATATAATTATCTCATTTTTAAAATTACATGCTAGTAGTTTATTTTAAATCACACATCTCAACTTTAAAAAAAAAAAAAAAATTCATCGTTGTATAAACATCGCCACGTAAAAGCGAAGAAGTGGATATGATAGAAAATAGTGTGAAAAAAACACAAATACGCCATCAAACTATCTCAATAACTCATTCATACAACTCGTTAATACGGTTTATTTACGCCATTTGTTGACTAAATTAGCCTCATTCATGTCGCTTTAATACGGGTATAAATAAACTCAACTATTAACAAGATAAATAAGTCATTTTCCTTGAACATAATAAGATATTTGAACGCTTCCCTAGAAAATACTCCCTCCATTCCATAATGTTGTCACCTTAGCAAAAAAATTTATCCCATAATAAACACATCCTCTGAAACCAAGATATAAATTGATTGGGCTTTTTCAACTCTAGCCTTAGATAAAAACTACAAGTTAAAAGTTAACTTCTAAATAATGACAAAGCTATATAATAATTTGTATTTTTGATACACCAATATCAAAGTTACATGACACTTATTACGACTAAAGATTATTTTTTTTGCTGAATTTAGGATATCTATACACGTGGTCGCAGATCACGCGTCACGTGTGACAACATTGTTATCACTCGCCGTTAGTCAGACCAAATTTTCACACTATATTTCAACATTAATATGTCAAATCATCTAACTTTCGCCACGTGTCTTCATCCCATACGTTCATTTCATCTATAAATAGTAAGATCTTTCTCCTTCTTACCCATACTCTGCCTTTGCACAGTTACTTCTCTCTCTAGCATTTCCATTTTTTGCAGCCGCCTCTAATTCGCTTGGTGCAGGTCGGGACTCACTTGACGCCGCCACTTGTTCCGGATTGTCATTTCGGTCCCTGTACTCCATAGTATTTCATTTAGACCCTAAACTGTTCAAAACAGGTATTTTTTTAAACCCATCCAACACTATGTGTTGTTTTGAACAGGTTCAGGGGTCTAGATAAAATGACAATCCGAACAAGTAAAAAGGTTTCCAAGCCATTGAATTGGTGTTGACTGCAGTGAAAATTGGGTCCCGCCTTGCATCAACTGAATTGGAGACCGCTGTGAATTGAGTATTTTTGGATTGATTTCAGTTAAATCAGTTTCGTTCTCGGTCGATCTAATATCGGCTATTTGCTTTGACTCAGGTTTAATCTGTAAAGTTTGATTTGGATTTGTTACTTATTCATATGTGTGTGTGTTTTGTAATTTGTACTTCAGATTAGATTTGCGTGGAGGATTGCGTTCATACCTGCACTAACGCGCTGGATCCCATCAGAACTCCAAAGTTATGCTAATTTGTACTGCTGTAATTGTATTCTTTTGTTGTTATTACTGTCCTTTTGCAGGATGCTTTGTCATGCTTTTATTATTTGCTATGATTTTCTTTTTGTTTGCAATGCTTTCCGAACTGCTTTTATAGGCTTTCTTTGAGGGTCTATCGGAAAGAACCTCTATCCAGAGGCAAAACCAAACCAGGATTTTAACGCAGAGGGGGCACCAATAACCAAAGCCTTAATATAGATATGTCAATTATTATTGTGAAAGTTTGGCGTGTTTGAAAACCTAATAATTATGGTAAGTTATTAGGAAAGTAGTAGGAATAAACTTCAAAATTGGAAGAAGGAAAATGGGTTTAGAATGGGAAAATTTTTGCTAATTTTTCATCTCTGCGTTGGAGCAGAAAAATTGAATCTTTGTGTGGTGTGTGTGCACGCACGTGTGTGTCGCTGGGGGGGGGTTATAAAGAAGATTTATCCGTAGAGAATCTACAATACAAACATTCAACAAAAACTAGAAACAAAAGTGCTGCAAGCGAGACTCAAACCCAGTGTCATACAAAAGGCCTTTAGGGGCACAAAATGAACAACCAACTGCACCAAAGCAGTGGATATCTCTTCGCTCCTTTTAAGTTATATATACGTTCTTTAACGTATATACACCATATATGTATAGTGGTTTTCCCGAGGTTAGCGGGTACGTGACCCCGCTCCTAATCGGGGCGGGTTCGCTCTCTCTACCTACAAGGTAGGGGTAAGAACCGCACACCCCCCACGCTCCCGTACTCCACTTGTGTGACCACACCGGGTATGTTGTTGTTGTATTGGATTTGCGTGGATCTGACTTTGTAGATTGGTGTGAGCGTGTGTAATTCGACTACTAGATCTTCTTTATATATACTTCACAGGATCTAGGAGGTTTTGGTTAGTTGAGTAAGGAATGCTGGAAGTGAGATTTGTCAATTTTGATGCCATTTGATGAATTACAGATATTCGATTTAGATGGCAGTTAGAGATAAATTTATCTTCTATCCTTTTCATTTTATATGACTGAAGTTCTGAAAAGGATGAGATCTTATTATATTTGGAAATCTCTTAATCATAAGACTTTGAAAAGTATTTATTTCTCATGTATAGTGATTTACTGATTTTACATGAAGAAGCATGTAAGATAATTCTTTCTTATTGAATTATCAATGGCCAACCTCCAATCTGTTACCAATGGTCTGTTACATATATCTGATGGATTGAGCAGAAATTCTGGAAAAGTTTGATCTTTGATTTCTGTTGAACACTTTTATATATCTGGGAACTCTTTGATTGTAACATGCTCCAAAAGTCTTTCTTTCGATCATGGTTACATGAAATGAAACAGGGAAGAATCATCTTTGGTGATTTGACATGAAGAAGCATGTAAAATATTCTTTCTTATTGGATTATCAATGGCCACTCTCCATGATTTTACCAAAGATTTCTGCGATATAACGCATGCCGTTACATATATGATATATCTGATTGATTGAGTGGCAAAACTATAATGGGTCGTTGGTTGTTGGTTAGAGTTATGAAGCATTTAGTTATTCATGTAATAGTTATTTCATCTTCTACCCTTTATAAATAATACATAGATTCCTTTATAACTTATACATGTATTAGTTATGCAGGATTGTAAACTAGTAACTAAACACTGTGGTGTGCTGAATTTATACATATCAATTAAAATGCTACCAAACATGGTACTAATTATGCTTGTTTTAATACATGAATAATTCATTTCCTAACCAGCAACCAAACGACCCCCAAAGTTTTGATCTTTGATTTCTGGTGAACACTTCTATATATCTGAAACTCTTTGATCATAACATGCTGCAAAGTCTTTCTTAAATTCCTGGTCAGTCACGGTTATATGAAATGAAAAGGTAAGAATCATATTTGGTGATTTGAGATCGGTTGAGAAGCATGCAAGATAATTCTTTCTTATTGAATTATCAATGACCGCCCTCCGAGAATTTACCGTTGCCTTCTGTGATTTAATGACGCGCTGTTACACATATATGATGGATTGAGTGGACAATATATAAAGATTTGATCTTTGATTTCTGGTGATACTGTTAGCATCAAATTTAGGCAAAATTAAATGTATCTGTGATGGAATGTGAACTAAGACAAAAACTGATTCAGAAGGTGCGCATTCCTAACACTCCTTTCTTTGTGATTGCAGCACCAATGAAGGCTAATGTCTAAACGATGTTTTGGCAACTGTTACACTCAGGTCATTTCTCAGATGTATAGACATTTCAAGATTTAATATTCTAATTGGTCATAGAGTTTTACCTTTCCTTGAGCCGAGGGTCTTCGGAAATAGCCTCCCTACCTTTACAGAGATAGCGTCTGCGTACAATCTACCCTCCCCAGACCCACTTGTGAAACTACACTAGGTATGTTGTTTGTCGTAGAGTTTTACTGATGAGACAAGCTATAATGTGAAACCAGAATGGAACTTTGAAAAAAGATGACAGTTTGTACTTGAACTAGGTAGAGAGTCATGGTCATAAAGACAATGAAAGATAGATCTTATAAAAAATGAAAAATATGATTGATTTTTATAGTTTCAACTTTCAATACTCTGTCTCTGTTGTGGGATTGGAGCTACACTCGGTCTTATGTTATGGACATTCTCTAGTTTTAGGTAAAGCTTGGCCATGAAACGAAATATTTTTCACTTATTTGGAATTCTGGCTGGAGTCGGGAGCTCGAGCTTCGAGCTTGTGTTTGATTACAGTTTTTGCAAAAATATTTCGTCGTTTTTGAATATATTGAAAGTGAAAAAAGCGAAAACAAGGTTTTAGTTGTTTTTCAAATTCCAAATACGAAGTCAGATTAAATCTTCGCCGCCAAACGCTGATTTCCAAATAAAGTGAAATAATTTTTCGAAAAAAAAAGAAAGGGTCACTGCCCAAACGGGCCTTAGTTTCCACAGTTACTCCATTTGGAACTATGCATGGAAGTGTAGAAAATAAGAGCATGTTTGGCCTAACCGTTAAAAATTGCTTATTTTGATGTTTCGCTTTTGTAAGCATTGCGCTATTAATTCATTTGAAAAGGCTTTTGACTCGCTTTTAATACATTGTGTTATAGCCCTGTGTTTAAGCAAGCCTATTTTTCCCCCCCCCCCCGTATTTATTTTTTCAATAAGTGTTTATTTTAAAAAGTCAGAAAGTTATTGGACAGTTTTTATAAAAATAAGGTTTTCGGCGAGCAGGTAAAATAGCTTTTTCGTTTAAAAATAGCTTTTGCCCAAAAAGTTTTTTGAAAAGTGCTTTTGAGAAAAATACACATAGAAGCACTTTTTTAAAATGACCAAACACTAATCGCTGCTCAAAAGATTTCTTTTAAATTAATTAAGAAACAAAAAATCGCTTTTAGCCAAAAGTAATTTTTTTGAAAAAAAATACTTTAAAATAAGTACCGTTTTTTATAAGCTTGGCCAAACAAGCTATTAATCTTCTTAAAAAAGCAAATTACGAAAAAGGACGATTAGCAATGAACATTTACTATCAAGATTATTTTACAGAGAGATATTATTTTAAATATCTATTATGAAAGATTTTAATTAAGATTTTACTTTTATTTTATTAAAATTTTAAATTAATATAATACATATATGAATCAAAAAAATATATGAAATATTGATATATTATCAATCATGATTTAAATATACTAAAAATCTACAACCAAAATAAAATTCAAAATCATTCCACAAATTATAAAAGTATCTATTATGAAAGATTTTAATTAAGATTTTACTTTTATTTTATTAAAATTTTCAATTAATATACATATGAATTAAAAAATAATTAAATATTGATATATTATCAATAGATGATTTAAATATACTAAAAATCTACAACCTAAATAAAATTCAAAATCATTTCACAAATTCTAAAAGTCTATTACATACGTGAATGCTAACTTTATACTACGTAAAATAATAAATTAATTAAAAATTAATGGATTGATGAGGGATATACTTGGTAATATGTATTTATGGTAAGGATATTTTTGTCTTGAAAAAAATATCTTTCTCTCGCTTCTCGCTTTTCTTCAAAAAGGTAAATTTCTCGTTTGTCCAACCGCAAAATCGCTTCGCTTCTACTTAAAAGAAATTTTTAACCTCAAATCAAGCAACCAAACAGTTGTAAAATTAGTGAATGTCATTCACTAGTCCTGATTCCTATCTTTGCTCTGACCGAAGGAGTTTGGTTGTTTGGTTATCTCATGTAAACTGCAATTGATAACAAAGAATT
The DNA here is from genome assembly GCF_029784015.1 of Lycium ferocissimum. Classification (NCBI taxonomy): domain Eukaryota; kingdom Viridiplantae; phylum Streptophyta; class Magnoliopsida; order Solanales; family Solanaceae; genus Lycium; species Lycium ferocissimum. The sequence goes on along the minus strand of NW_026715365.1, from coordinate 26,029 downwards.
GCATGTGGGAGTAACAGAGTATTAATTTTAGATAGCTATTCAAATATGAATGAATGAGGTATGCTTCTTGACAGTTTATGTCCATCCTCATTCCTCAATTTTTTTTTCCCATATATATTCCTCAGCAACCAATTAATTGTGGTATAAATCAGAAACATGCATATCATGTAGAAATGTTTCACAGAAAAACATGTGTTTTCAGACAGCCAGTTCTATTAACTTTTTCTAGACTAAAATTAATTATGTTTTCTTTGTGGTCCTTGTTGAAAATGAAGCTGAGAATCTTTTTGTGTTTTATTGCTAAGTAAGAAGGGGAATATGTAAGACCTGTAGCAGGAAGGGGAATATTGTTGCTGCTGGAAAGATTTTAAGGATATAACACCACTGGCAAGTGTGGACAATAGGTAAAATAAACTGCCCCAGCTGTTTCTTTTTTCCTTTGTAGTTTTATGCCTTCTGAATTTATCTGTTATTATATCGAGCAAAAGTATATATTTGTATATTAATATATATAAAATATACATAAAATGTACATTTTTGATACATAATAGTTGTATATTCTTTCGTATATTCGACTTGAATGTGTAATTGTTTTACGGTCGTTCTTTGCACGATACTGAGCAGCTGCAACCTCTCACCCAAAGTTTCGACCGCCTAACCATTAAGCCAATGTGCATCTTTTGCTTACAAGCAAGTGACCCTTTATTGTTTTTACCTTTTTATTTTTGTTTTATTTATTATTTATATGTATGTCTAGTAAAAAAAATCGATGAAGTAGTGTCAAGGCACCTGCTCCTTGATTCTAAGAATGAGCTCGTCGTGCTTGTAAATGAAATGCTTATTTTTTAAAGAAAATGTTTATTTTAGAGGGTTGAGATAATGGAATTTCTTTAGGAAAACAACAAGTGCTTTTGAGCATAGGCGAACCCATGTGGTGGGGATGGGGTCACAGGGAGCTGTTAACTTCATAGATAGAGTCAAATATTATATTTCCTTAGCATTTATGTTCTCATAGAACTCAAAACATTTTCTTTCAGAAGTTGAACTATTTTTCTTTAGTATACCCGAATGGTCTTTTAATATCGGGCAATGCAGAAAGATTTTTTTTTTTTTTTTGCTTTGCATGACATAGTAGAATCATAACATAAAGAATAATCTAGAAGGTTCACTCCATCAAATTAAGATATCAGATGCCAGTCTCAAACTTGCTGAGAAAACAAGCCGTGATCGTGGCCGCCCGATCATAAAGGCCAAGAAAGAACGGCTAGATCCCATAGTCACGGCTCACGGGGTCGGGTCGTGAAGCCGGCCACACTCATAAACAGGGAGGGCCACACTCATAAACGGGGCATTTAGGAATCAGTGACCCTTTTTCTGTCTTAGATCGTGCGATAGAACCAAGTCATAGGAAGAGAAATCCTTTATACTAACCTTCGATTTCAGCAGAAGGACGACACCAACAGAAGAAAGCGATTGACGACATTGGAAGGTACAAAGCACGCAGGTAAGAAAAGGTACGAAAGGTTTATGTCGAATAAAGTATTGAAGTACGCTTGAAATGTAAAGTCAAAAATTGGAAAGGAAAAGTAAACAGGAAAGTGTAATAGGGGCAGATTGAATTGGACATACGAGGTAAGCCCATGATTTTATACTGTTGTCGATACTGGGAGCCCTGTGTGGCTGTGATTTGATATGATATGTGTATATATATGTTGTTGGCCCTGTGAGGCATTGTTGGTATTTCCTGTGTACAGGTTTTGAGATAGTAAGAAATATAGAGGAAACTCTGCCGAAATTTTTCCAGGAAATAAAGGAGAATGAGATATGGGTTGGCGGTATGTTTTGAAAGGTTGTGTCAATAGTAAGGATAGAATTTGACTAAGTTGCAAGTACGGGGCACCTTGAAAATAAGTTAACTAGCCGAGTTGAGAGACAATAGTAATTAGGAGGTCGATATTGATATGGTAAAAGGAATTTGGAAAAGGCTTGCGATGGTAAGAGAGATGATTCGGAAGAAGTTGGCAAATTATAATAGAGTGTCATATTAAGGTACCAAATCGACCGAATTGATAAGGTGGCTAAATTATGACGAGATTATAGCCGGTAATAGTAACGGCCAGACAATTGAGACCGCAGTACAAAAGGAAAAAAAAAAAGAGAGAGAATTGTGACGGATATGAATGTACGGACAAGACGGCTTGTGAGATATTAAAGATAAGATTGACCTTAAAGGGCAAAAAAAGTTAAGAGGTGCGACACTATAAGGCCGATTACGAACAAGATATTATGAATATAGTAAGGAATGTTATGAAAATGAGCAAGGCTTAGCGAGGAAGTGACTAATAGATATGACGTGATCTGTGTGACTCAAGTATGAAGGTGAGTTAGTGGAAAAAAAAAAGAGAAGAGAGAGGAAGAGGAATTTATGAAGTTCTTCTACAGGGAAAGTATAGAATAGAAGTTACGAGATAACGGAAACGATAGCGAGCACAAAAAAAATAGGGAGGAAGAGAGAGGAGGAGATGAAAAGAAAGGTAAGTAAGATAACAGCGGTAACAGATGGCGACATGGCTAGCCATGAACACGAATAATAACAATGACGGAAGCTGTGACAGCCAAATCATAGAAAGGTGAATAACGAGGTAGAATGAGTGTTAGGAATGATTGGTATGATAAGAACAAATAGGAGGAACGAGAATATGTTTTGAAAGCGAGAAAGTGGTTATGTAGGTGTAGTATTTTCCGGAAGATATGGCGGTATTGTAAAATTCCTCGTGCGCTAAAAGGAAAAGGATAGACATGGACTGAAGGAATACAGTAAAGGGAATACATAGTTATGAATTTAAAGGTATAGTGTGACGACATGGTGATAAGATAAGACTAACATTGCAACGAACTTGGAATGTTTTAAGTAAGTTAGAAGCATGTGTTGGGTACACAGTAAGCGTAAACGGGCATAAAGCATAAAGGGGTACTGCGTGCACACGATTTCACCTCAAAAATAATGGAATCTTTAAGCGACAAGACGGTAGGCTTAGGGAATAGATGGCGCAATGTAATTTCATCAAAGGAAGTAGATGGTATCGGTTAAGGTGAAGATACTATTTCAAGAGAATTTTGGGCACTTATCGTTGGAATATAAATGCCATTTAACTGAGAATTTGGAATAACTACGGGTATTAAATAATTATTGGGTCGGAGTAAGAGATCCTTTTTAATTCGGCGGGAGATATGTTACGAGGGCGTTTTGAAATCTATCCAGACTTTAACTTACTCCAAATTATGTGCTGAAGGTCATGCGGTGAGGTCGACGCGATCATACTAGCGTTAGAGCATCGAATCTCATCAGAGTTCCAAAGTTAAGCGTGCTAGAGTGGGAGCAATTTTAGGATGGGTGACCCCCCTGGGAAGTTTTCTGAAATTCTTACAAATTCAGACGTAAGGAGCAAATGAGAAGCTAGGTTAATCTAAGGAAAATTAGAGTCGGCAGAGCGGGCAGAAACCTTAAGAGGTCGTGTAGAACGAGGCAGACTGAACCAGTGAAAAAGAAAGAAAGTGCATTGCAGCCTTAGAAACAAGATAAGTCAAATAGTGTTGGAAATGTTTTGTGAATAAGATGGTAGCGGTGATGTATACGTATGTATATGACATCTCATACATGGCTATATTGAATCCCAACAATCGACATTGTGATGTGTTGGAAGGCATTAATCGGACAGGGTAATGAAGTGCTAGTGAAAAAAAAGAGGACACCTATGTTATAAGGCAAGCTGATGCTGTTTTCACTACAAAGTTAAGCTTTGGAGAGTTCTAAGATAATGATATCTGGGAAGGAAAGAGAGTGCGTGGATGGAAAGTAAAGTGACCGAAAATGTCGGAAAAAGCGAAAGGATAAGGAGCATGAGAGAGTGAAGCCTTCAAGAGAAACGACGGGCAAAACGCGGAACTAGTTGGATAGGGATTTGAAGGTAGGCATGTGAAAGGAATAGAGTATGGTAATATGGAACGAAAGGGGAACGAGAAGTAAAGGAAAGAATGAATAGGCCGTGCAACGACGCTAAGAGATTTCCTAACTCTCGAAAGATAAGTGCCGAGACGATGGAAATCTAAAAGTTTATTATGCATAAGGACCTCCTTAATAAAGGGCGGGGGGGGGGGGGGGGGAGAAACGTTAGACGTGAAAGGAATTATGGCGTTCTCGTGCTCCAGAAAGGGAAATTTATTAGCCTGAAGCTAGAGTTCGAAATGATCACCAATACAAGAAATTGAAGACACGTATTATGCTATGAGAGAATCGGAAAGGAGTAAGGATTTTCGTAGCCCTATGCTTTTAGGTTGTAGGGTGAGGTTTGAGGGACAAAGGTTAGAGAAACAGTTGTGGCAAAAATCTAAAGGAAAGGTTGTAACAAGAGCCCAAAGATTTAGTTTGAACTCGAATTATGAGTTGCCATAAGTGTGGCTGTACTGTAAAGGATAGCGAAGGGTGCAGAACCATTACGTGTATACCTACTTTAGATCGGGGGAAAGTAGTCCAGAGAAGGAATCAGGAGGAATAGTTTGAAGGACATAACCATTGTACGCACTAGCGACAAAGTTATGTTGGATGAGCATTCGGAATGTAAACGGTAAAGGGTGACAAAGACATAAGGACTGATGACACTGGTTGTTGAACCGCAAGGAGTCGGTATAGGAGCATATTCAAGACCACTTATCCAGTTAAAGGATATGCGCGATTATATAGAGAAATTTCATAAAGCTCCCACATCTATGATCTCAGACGGAGGAGCTCAATTACAGACTAACTTCCGGAGGTCACTCCGTAAAGGATGAGGTCACGATGAATCTCGATGCAATATGCCACCTCGTACTAACGGATACACCAAGCGTGCTATTTCGACGTTAAGGAACATGCTGCGGGCCTGCGTTGTTGATTTTCGAGGCAGCTGAGATGATTATTTTCCACTTGTGAGTTCGAATATAATAATACCTACCATTCTGGCATCCAGAGAGCCGTATGAAGCTTAGTATGGTAGAAAGGGCACCGATTGGCTGGTTCGATGTTGGCGAAATTAAGTTAATCGGGCCAGATATGATTCAGTAAGTAGTTGACAAAGTGAAACTCATTCGGGAGCGGTTATTAGCAGCTCGGAGGCAACAGAAGTCATATACAGATACTCGACGTCGACACCTAGAGTTCCAGGTCGACAATTGGGTATCTTTGGAGGTGTCACCTATGAAGGGTGTTATGAGATTTGACAAAAAGGGGAAGCTCAGTCCGAGGCATATTAAAGTAGGCAAGGTCGCCTATAAATTAGACCTACCGTCTGATTTGGGAGCAGTGCATTCAGTCTTCCACGTGTCCATGCTTCGCAGATGTGTAGACGACCCCTCCAGAGTATATTCCAGAGATAGTATCCAGGCACCAGAAAAGTCATTCTACGCGAAATAGCTTATAGCCATACTAGATCGGCGGGTGAGAAAGCTACGTATTAAAGATGTGGTTTCCGTTAAGGTATTGTGACGGAACAATATCAGGGTTTCCTATGTCTCCAGGTAATCTGATTTCCCAAATGGCTTGCGTTGATTGATTAATGAACTGTATGTGACAGCCATGAAAGAGACTCCCCCGAAGTACTTATAAGACCCTATAAGATTAGTTTAACATTCGAGGATGAATGTTCTTAAGGGGGGGAGGATGTTATATCCCGTATTTTGTACGTCGGGACATTTCGAGCTATTGGCAGAAAGTTAAGGACAAGACTACTCCGGGATGCGAGGTTGAGAATTTTGACCTTCGATTTTATTTTAATGCACAAGTTGCATATTCATCTTTTCATTGGTATGGAGTGTTAAGGGTAAATTTGAAATAAGGAATTTGGGATAAAAAATGGATTATGGAAAGTTAGACATCTCATGAAAAATTTGGGGGCCAAAAGTTAGTTTTAAAAAAAAAGTTGAAATTTCATGAAAAATGAGGCCATGTGGCCGGCTACATGAGGTGTGGGCCATGGCCACATGGATGCCTATTATATGTGTATATTAAGATGATAAGGGATCATATTCTTCATCTTCCAACATAAGAAATTTCAAGAAACTTTGAGAAAGAGAGAGAGAGAGCCATTCGGCCCTCCCTAGCCGAGCAAGCTCAAGGAGAAACATTGATCAAAAATAGTTCTCTCTAGCAATTCCACTCCTTAGAAGGTGCATAACAACGTGGTGAAGTCGTTGGAGTAGTAAGAATAAGTGTTGGTTCAAGGTGCAAGCATAGCCAACTTGAAGAACTAAGTGAAAGAGGTATGATTCAATCTTATTTTTCATATGTTATGGATGATTTGTGTATGTTGTGAAGTATGGAAATGAATGAAATTCATGAAAATATGGATATTGAAGTTGAACCGTGTATGTGAGTGTCACACCCTTAATCCGATAGGGTGTGATGGGCACCCGACCCTTACCTAGGGCCGAGCGAACCCGCTGACTCTCACAATACTCATGAACATGCTGGGCCCTCAAATCATATCACAAGTACACAATGAATTTTTTTTTTGAAAACAAACATGCCTTTCATCTTTGTCAAATCAAATAAAACTAGCATCGTATGAAATCTGTAAACATATGAAGTTCGTAGCATAATGCATAATAATACATCGGCTTACATAGCCGCTTACAACACTGACATATCATACACACGACACTGTCTGCAAAGTCTCTATCATAACTTCAGATACCATACAAAAGCACTCGGACTCGGCAGCACTCCGGAGGAAATGGAGCTCGCCAATCCGGGGCCGGAACAACCGCTAACCTCACCTACTCATCCTGTGGGTACCGCGCGGCACGAAACGCAGGCCCGAAGAAAGGGGGTCAGTACGGAATATGTACTGAGTATGAAAAGCAGAAAGTACAGAAAACGAAATCATAACCGAAGTCAGGAGTACAGAAAGTGAGCACAATAGCCAGAATACTAAAGTGCTTGCATCTGACATACCAATCATACATAAGAGGTACAGAAGACAAATATGATAATCAGAATGCCGAAATGCTTCGCTTTATTTTGAAAAACATTTCTGTCTCATATATACTGAAAATCAAACATATCATATTAGCTGACATTAACCGAATGATCATAATCCAGACTGTCAAAATCACATATACACTTACCGCGGTCAAGTACCCAGCGGTCAATATCACACATACCGCGGTCAAGTATCCAGCGGTCAATATCACATATACACATACAATGTCAAGTACCCGGCGGCCCAATGTCACATATATATATACCGCGGTCAAGTATCCAGCGGTCAATATCACACATACCGCGGTCAAGTATCCAGCAGTCAATATCACACATACCGCGGTCAAGTATCCAGCGGCAATATCACACATACCGCGGTCAAGTATCCAGCGGTCAATATCACACATATCGCGGTCAAGTATCCAGTGGTCAATATCATACATACCCCGGTCAAGTATCCAGCGGTCAATATCACACATACCGCGATCAAGTATCCAGCGGTCAATATCACACATGCCGGCCCGGGACTCGGCGAAAGAGGTAATAACAAGATGCACGAGCAGAATCGTGGGAAATCATATGCAATGCAAAACGCTTACAAAGACCCAACAAAGATAATCAAAGCGAACTATTATTTACAACCCAAGATGATAGTCAAATCGATTTTCTTTCGAATGTCACTCGGGAACATATCAAACCGAACTTCAGAAACCATAGTCACGTATCAAAATCACATACATAAAACCCTTGTTTCAGACTTAACAAATAAATAAGTAATCATACTCGGGGGTCGGAAAGGTAGTCATATTGAATTCTTTCAAAAGCCATCAGAATTATACAGAAGAAGATCACGGGACCCACGGACGAGCGTCAACCCAATCCGGGCCCGCCTACGAAAATCATAGTCATCATATGTTATCGAATCATTATTACAAACTCAAAAAATAAGTAAGGCGATCGTACTTGAAATCGGAATAATAGTCATATCATATCCTTTAAAAAATTGTCAGAAGTACATAAGGAAAGTCGCGGGGCCCACGGAGGGGTGTCGACTCAAGTCGGGCCTGCCCATGAAAATCATAGTCCTTATACGTCATAGAATCATTTGCGAACATATCAAAGCCATCCGGTTCTGTCTGTGAAAGTTACGGACGTTCGTAGTTACAAAACTCTTTTTGAAAACAAAACTTTTTATACAACCTTTGAAAACCAATCATACAAGGACATATAAACCATATAAGGATGCCATCATCAAGAAGCAAATAAGCATCATAACCATGCTCAGACTTTAAGAATAGAATTACCCCCGAAGCTCATAACTTAGCCATATCTAAGACATGCCAAAAGAAGGAAAGGTAAGCTTTACATACCTTGGTTGCTTCCTAAGCTAATCCAAACTCAAGTATTGGCTTCTCAAAATCTACAACACGTCATTAGACACCAAACGTTAGTCATAGGTACCTCGGAATCCCATTTTAAACTCGCACTTTATTTACAGAAATTTGGGCAGCATTTCCCCTGTAAATTCAACACCCCGAGAATTCAACTCGGCCAAATATCCAACAACAATACCAACAACCACATCGACAATATCCATAAGCAATTCCAAACGCATTCTAACATTAGTAATTCCTTTCTACACAATTCGGCAACATTTCATGCATATTCAATTCAACTTCATACATTCAAACTAATGTCAACGATCGCGTATTCAAGTACCAATCCAAAACCATTCAAACAAGATTCAAGATCATTCCAAACAATCCGCACAATAATCAAACAAGCCAATCCAATACATGCTTCTCACCCGAAACCATTCCAATTCAACAAGAACATTACCAACACCTTTCTTTCTTCCACATTCATAAATCATACTAACAATCCATACTTTAACAACATTAATCTCATAAATACAAGAAACTATAGTAAGATCACATTAGGTTCCAAAACAGCCCACAAACGATTATAACCTCAATTTGAACCATTAAACTTTCCTTTGCATCATTGACTCCACAACACAACGATCCAAAACACTAAATAAAATTAAGTCTTCACTTCTACACTACACATACACGGCCACAACACAACAATTACAACTTCAACTTGAATCATTCAATACCTTCATTCTCATCACATAATCCATGACAACAACAGCCAAAATACTAAGTCAAATCAATTCGCCATAACCTACCAAAAACAGCCCCTATACGGCCACAACATCACACACATAAATTTCATGATTTTCATCCATTTTTACACACTACAACAACACCCAAACATGCTAAATACAATTAATTCATCCTTCCAACATACCACTACATGCACACGGCCAAACACACACACACACGGCTACACTTCAACATCCATATTTTCATTCATTTTCACACTCCACAACATGCACAAATCATCCATAACATATAAAAACAAGATTAAACCTTACCTTTTCCTCTTATCTTCACAACTTGGCTAGGGTTGTGCTTGCAAGAATAAAGGCTTTACTTGCTCCAACAACTACTCCATATTGATAAGGACCTTCCAATGAGTGGAAAAGCTAGAAGAAAATATTTTTTTTGCTCAAGATTTTTGGTCTTCATTTTTTTTTCTCTTGGCCGTTTTCTCCTTCTCTTCTTTTTCTCCATTTTTCTTGAAGTTTCTAGGCGATGAAAATGATGAAGATGACTTAAGTTTTCATCTTTTGTGTCCATACAAAGTTTACACATGTGGCCCTATGGCCCACACCCACACATGGCCACATATGGCCATTTTCATGAAATATAAAGTTTCCAAAATTTCACTTCTAGCCCCAAATTCTCATGAAATGTCCAACTTTCCATAATTCACTTTTAACCCCAAATTTTTTCTTATTCCAAATTTACCCTTAATGCTCCATACCAATAAAAAGATGAATATGCAACTTATGCACTTTTAACAAAATCGGAAGAAATTACAACCTTGTCCTTAACTTATCATGCTTAAATCGGATTATCCCAAGGTACAAAATTCGGGATATAACAGTGAGTGTGTTGCCCGTGTAGTGTGTGTTGTGTAGGAGTGGAGAGTTAATTGAATTTAGCATGTTTGTGTGTTGTTGTAATGTGTAGAAAATGAATGAAACTCATGAGATTATATATGTTGGTGTTGGGCCGTGATTAGGGGTTGTTTGGTATGCAAGAAATGAATTAATGTTACCTAGTATGTTGGTTGTCGTCGTTGTGAATTCTATGATGTAAAATGAAGGTTAATAATCCAAGTTGAAGTTAAAAACCGTGTGGGCTGTTTTGAAGATAATGTGAATTTAGTGTAGTTTCTTGTATTGTTAAGGTTAAAGTTGTTAATGTGTGGAATGTTGTTGTAGTTCATGAGATTTGGAAGAAACAAATGTGTTGTTGTAGTTTTGATTGAATTTGGAAGACTTCGGGCTATGTAGTATATTGGTTGGGCCGTTTGGATACTTTGTGGATTGGTTGAAATGTTCTTGAATCTTGTTTGAATGATTTCGGATTGGTATTTGAATGTATGAACATTGGCGTTGGCCTAATTATATGTGGTGATTTGAATATAAATGAAATGTTGTCGAATTGTATAGAAAAGAGTTATTGGCGTTAGAATGCGTTTTGAATTGATGGTTGATGTCGTTAGTATGATTGTTGGTATTGTTGTTGAAGATTTGGCCGAGTTGAATTCTCGGGGTTGTTGAATTTATAGGGGAGATGCTGCCCAAATTTTTGTAAATAAAGTGTTAGCCTAGAATTGGATTCCTAAGTGCGTATGACTAATGTTTGGCATCTAATGATGTTATTGTAGCTTTTGGAGAAGCCAAGACGTAAGTTTGGATTAATCTAGGAAGCGGACGAGGTATGTAAAGCCTAACTTTTCTTTCTTTTGGCATGTCCTAGCTAAGTACGAGTCTCGGGGGAATTTCATTCTTAAGATCCGAGCACGTATACGATTCTTATTTACTTCTTAATGTTAGCATCCTTAATATGGTCACATTATGGTTCTTAAGTCTTTTGTACAATTGGATTTCAAATTTTGCATAAAGAATATTGTTTTTAAAGGATTCTATAACTACGAACAACCGTAACTTTCATAAACGAGCTCCCCTGGATCGCTTCGAAACGTTCGTGGGAGATTCCATAATGAATAAGGTCTCCAACTTTCATAAATGGACTCGGATTGGTTGGATACTCGTCCGTGGGCCCCGAGGCTTTCCCCTGTGTAGTATTAACGACTTTTGAAAGGATTTAGTGTGCCTATCGTCTTAACCCTCGAGTATCGATCACTTACTTCTCTATTAAGTTTGTAATGACGATTATGCCCCTAATTCCCGTAAGTTATTTCATATGGTTTGATACGTATCTATGAGTCCTAAAGTCCTATTTGACATACCCTCGAACGACATTCGGAAGAAACTTGATTTGACTATCGTCTTGATTTTTAAATGATGATTCATATTAAATGTTCTATTGAGTCTTTGAAAGTATTTTAAACTGCATATGGTTGCTCACGACTCTGCTCGTGCATATGGTTGTTACATCCTTCACCGAGTCCCGGGCCGGTTATGTTTCGTGCGCACTATGATATATTCCGGAGTATGATGTGTCCGGTTCGCCGAGCCCTCGCTAGAGGGCCGGGTACCGAGTATATTTGGCATTATGATGTGTTATGATGTGTGACGGGGATACGGAGATATGAAACCTTCTGGAGTATGATGTGTTATGGCGCCAATGTCGGAGGGCGACCATAGTTCTAAGAGCCCATGTATGATTTGTGTTTTATGAGTAAGCATTTTAATATTTTCGATATTGCATTTACTTTACTACTCCGGTTTGACTATGATCTTGGTTACTATATTTCATGCTTTGCATACTCATTACATATTCCGCATCGACCCCTTTTCTTCGGGGTCGCGTTTAATGTCGCGTGTACAGATACTTATTTGGATGATCCACCAAAGGGATTCCCGTTCGTACCGACTTGGAGCGCTCCCTTGTTCTGGAGCCTATACTTTGATCCAGCTTTTGTTATTATATATACGTATATATTTGTTCACGGGTACGGCGGGGCCTTGTCCCGTCATATGATTCTGTCATTATTCTTAGAGGTCTGTAGACATATATGTGTGGGTTATGGGTATCCACTATTCTGTCGTGTCTGTGGGATTTTTGATTTGGACGTCCCCCTATATTATGATAGCCTTGTCGGCTTATATGTGATATTATCTGCTGGATTGCGATAGCGATATGCATATTTATACATTTGTGACAGCTTCGGGGTGACGTTCCACTTTTCTGTACATATATGTTATTTGTATACTGCGTAAGCTATTCGTATGCTACTTCTGATTAACGGGTGTGTACGGGTGCCCAACTCGGGCACTAGTCGCGGCCTACGGGGTTGGGTTGTGACACTCTATTCTTAAGGTCCGAGCATGTATATGATGCTTATCCACTTCTTGATATTCGCATTCTTAATATGGTTGAACCGTGGTCCTTAAGTCCTTTGTATGATTGGATTTCAAATGTTGCAAAATAATTTTGGTTCTTAATGGACTCTATGTCTAATAATGGCCGTAACTTTCTTAGATGAAACCGGATTGCTTTGATATGCTCGTAAACGATTCTATAACGTATTATGACTTTAACCTTCATGGGCGGGCCCGGATTGGTTGATGCATATCCGTGGGCCCCGAGATTTTCCTTTGTATAGTCCTAACGACTTTTTTTTTTGAAAGAACTTAATATGATTTCCGTTTTAACTCTCGAGCGCCGACTACTTACTTATCCATTGAGTCAGTAATGATGATGTGTGTGCATATGGTTTTTCACTACTCTGCTAGTGCAAGCCTCAATATGTCTTTCACCGAGTCCCGGGCCGGGTATGTATTCGTGCACGCTTCAACCGCATTATTCACCGAGTCCCTCACTAGAGGGCCGGGTACGGTATATATATGTATGATGATGTGATGATATGGGGATGGCGGCCAGGATGGCATATGATGATCTCATTCACCGAGTCCCTCACTAGAGGGCCGGGTACGGTATATATATATATATATATATATGATGGCATGATGATATGATGATATGATGATCTTATTCACCGAGTCCCTCACTAGAGGGCCGGGTACGGTATATATATATATATATATATATATATATATATATATATATATATATATATATGATGACATGATGACATGATGATATGATATTGACATGCATGATATATGTCTCTAAGGCAAGTCATTTGATTTCCCCGTTATCATACATTCTGTAATGCCAGTTCGGTTATGATCCCGTTTATCGTAATCCATGCTTTTCATGCTCGCACATATTCCGTATCGACCCTCTTTCTTCGGGGCGTTTCATGCCGCCGTTATAGCCCGTATATTGTACGTTTGGAAATTCCAAGGTCGTCGTGGAAAGTTAAGGGCGAGACCATTTTCAAAAATTATTTTAATGGACGAGTTGTTATAAATATTATTTATGACTATTATTAGTATGGAAATATTGGGAAAGGTTAAGGGCAAAAAGGAAAATTTGCAAATGGCATCATGGTAATTTTGCGGAAAGGCTAAGAGTAAAATGGGAATTTATGATGTTCTAGAAAAATTCATGGAATGGCCATGTTGGCCGAAAATGTAGCATATGTAGGTGTATGCTCACATTTTTTTTTATGAGGGCTAAAGTGTACATAGGAAGACAATTAAGTCTTCTTTGTTATTTCAAGAAATTTCTAGAAAAATGAAATGAAAATGATGACAAAAATTAAGTCATCTTTGCCATGGAAAATAAGAAAATTCTAGAAATAAAGAAAGGGGAAAAGAAAAGAAAAATCTAGAGAGGGGGCATGTGCCCCTCACATGCATGCAATATGTATATATATAAGAGAAGGGTGGTCATATTTTTAACAAGGAGAGAAAGAAAGCAAGAAAGAAAGAAAGAAGAAAAAAAAATGGAGGGGCCATTCGGCCATGCCTTGGCCGAATTGGTGCCATGAGGGAGAGAGCAAGAAAAATATTTTTCTCCTAGTTTTCCTATCAATTTGAGGATCCTCTACAACATGGTGCAAGTGTTGAAGCAAGTAGAAGGATGTTTGGTGTCATGCACCAACCCTACACCAAGTGAGAAGTTGAAGGAAAAAGGTGAGATTTAATCTCTTTTTATATGTTATGAAGGGTTTATTTATGTTCTAGTATGTAGAAATGGTTAGAATTCATGAGAATATGGAAGTTTGCGTGGTGTTTATATGTGTGTATGAAGCCGTGTGTGTGTAATGTTGTGTAGACAAAATAAGTTGAATTTTATGTAGTATTTTAGTTGTGGATATTGTGGATTTTATATTGGAAGTGAAGGTTGAATGAATTGGGTTGAAATTGGAAATATGGAATATGGCCGTATGGTTGTTGCATGATGTAGAAGACAATGAATTAATTGTTCTTAGTATTGGTTGTTGTCGTAATGTATAGAAATAGATGAAAAATTCATGAAAACTTGTTGGTAGTTGTTGTGGCCGAAAATGATGGAAGGTTGACAAGTTATGGTGAATTAATTCTAGTTAATATTTTAGTTGTTGTGTTGCGGAATCCATGATGAAAAATGGTTTGATGGCTTAAATTGAAGTTGTAGTCGTTATCGGAATATTAGAATAGTTAATGTGATATTGGCTTGAATTCTTACATTGCATGGAAAATGTTGTTAATGTAAATTGATATTACTGGATATTCTAGTTGTCGTCGTTATGAATTATGTGATGAAGGAGGAAGGTTGTTGTTGAAGTTAGTATACATGAATGATGATGAAATGTATAGTTGTTGTGAATTGGAAGGTTTCGGGTAAAGTAATATGTTAATTGAGTTGTTAGAAGATTATGTGAATTGAATTGAAGTGAATTGAATTGAATTGAATTGAATATAAAAGTGTTTCTTGAATAACTGCTAGTATTGTTGTTGGATTGGCCGAGTTGAATTCTCGGGTTTGTTGATGTTGGTTCGAGCCGAGCCATATTCTCGGGACGGTGTATTTTCAGGGGAGATGCTGCCGAAATTTTGGCAGAATATAAGTGAATTTATTTGAAAAGTTGAGACAAGTGAATACCAATGGATTAAATGATTGTGTGAATTCTTTGGTATGTAGATTGACAAGGTTGGACAAATAAGCATAACTAGTTGGTCGCGACACAGGTATGTAAGGCTTACCCTTTCTTTCTTTCTTTCTTTTGGCATGTCTTAGAGCCAAGTAAGGTGTGATATTGATATGTATATTCGAGTTATTCTATTCTGTGATTCCGAATGTTTGTTTAGGAGTCGTATGTCCCCCCCCCCCCCTAATTTAAGTATCTAATAATTCGACGGATGAATTCGATTTAAGCGATTTCGGTATACGTATCTGATATAAACATTAATCTAAGCATCCGGATATAGATATTACGATGTAAATATTTGACACAACGTTCGACATGAGAAATTCGATACAAGAAATTTGGAATGGTATACGAGTTAGAGTATTCGATATAAGTATGAGTATTCCTAACCTTGATATCAATATTCCGACATAAGTGTTTCGATATAAGTATTCGATATAAATATTCGACAAGAAGATTACGATATAAGTATTCGTTATGAATAATCCATTATGAACGTACGATTATTTCATCGGGTCTTGGTTTATGTGCATTTAGTTTCTCACTACTCGTTCGTGCATATGTTACGATTTCCTTCGCCGAGTCCCGGGCCGGTTTATTTCGTGCGCATTATGACATATTCGGCGATATGATGTGTTACGGTTTACGAGACCTCGCCATAGGGCCGGTTACCGTCTATGGTGTTATGATGTGATATGGCTTCGATATATTCGATGATATGATGTGTATGATGTTACGATGTGTTCGGAGTTTGTACGGAGATTTGAAATCTTACTCGAGTATGATGTGTTGTGGCACCGGCGTCGGGGGTGACCACGTTCTGAGCCATGCATGATTTTTATTTGCATTCCGTACATTTGCATTCTCGCGCGGGTTTGATCTGTCACTTCGTATTTGTTTCCTTACTGCGCATATCGTACATATGTTATGTACATACGATACTGGTTATGATTTCGTCTGTTGTCCTTACGTACATTTGATTACGGTCATGATTAAATTTCCGTATTTCTGCCTTTCATACTCGGTACATATTCCGTCATCGACCCCTTTCTTCGGGGGGGGTCGCGTTTCATGCCACGCGAGTACACCGGATGATCGAAGACTTTTCTAGGAGGAGTTTCGAGCGAGGTTGGCGAGCTCCATTTCCCCTCGGAGTGTCGCCGAGTCGAGCATACCCGAGTTGTGATTTCGATTTGTGTTAGAGACTTTGCGCGACGAGTCGTGGGTCGAGATACGTATGTGAGCGGCCCGTTTGCCATGGTGGCCTGATCGGCCTATATGTTTGTACATGTATGTATGTTCGGGCGATGTACATCCCTTTGCCTACGGATTTGATCGATATGTTTGTTATGTTTGATACGCATGGCCGCCTAAGACGATGTACGTTATCGGTTCCTTTGAAAGTCTTTACGTACGCTTCATGTGATTTGATCCGGAAATTTGAAAGGAATATGTATGAAATGGGAGTCCGAGGGTTCGCTCGGCTCCGTATGGGGGCAGTGCCCATCACACCCGATCAAGATTAGGGTGTGACACCCGCAGTACGAGATACACATTTGGTGATCCGCCGCTTAGGTTCTCATCCATATCTTGGAGTGCTCCACTTTCGGAGCCTATATTTTGGTACGGACACTTTTGTTGTATATGTTTATGTCTATTCGGGGGTACGGTGGGACCCCCGTCCCGTCATATGATTCTCGTTATTACTCTTAGAGGTACGTAGACATATGTGTGGGTTGTGGGCGATCCTTTATTCGGGCTTGTGTTTGTGTTCTGAATGTTCCCAAGCTTATGTACGATATGCATATATGTATACGCGACGCAGTGCCTTTCTGTATGTTTGAGTTCTTATTATGTTTGCTATGGTATGATTATAGTTGACGGATGCGTACGAGTGCCCAGCTCGGGCACTAGTCACGGCCTACGGGGTTGGGTCGTGACAATTCCGTCCTTCGAAACTACATGTCCTAAGAAGGACACTGACGCAAGACAAAACTCACACTTAGAGAATTTGGTATACAACTCCTTGTCTCTCAGCAACCCAAGAACCACTCTTAAGTGTTTTTAATGATCTTTTTTACTCTTCGAATAAACCAGGATGTCATCAATAAACACCATCACAAAGGTGTCTAAGTATGGCTTAAAAATGCCATTCATCAAATCCATAAAAGCAGCTGGGGCATTAGTAAGCCCGAAAGACATAACAAGAAACTCATAATGCCTATACCTAGTCCTGAAAGTTGTCTTAGGAATATTCTCTACCCTAATTTTCAACTGATGATAACCCAATCTAAGTCAATTTTTGAAAACACCAAAGCCAACTGAAGCTGATCAAACAAATCATCAATACGAGGGATGGGGTATTTATTTCGAATGGTGACTTTATTTAGCTGGCAGTAATTAATTCACATCCGCATAGTCCCATCATTCCTTTTCACGAATAGCACAGGAGCCCCCCACGGGGAGACACTCGGACGAATGAAACCCTTACTAAGAAAATCCTGAAGTTGTTCTTTCAATTCCCTCAACTCTGTTGGTGCCATCCAATATGATGGAATAGAAATAGGGCGGGTCCCTAACTCTAAGTCAATGCAGAAATCAATGTCACAGTCCGGTGGTAAGCCTGACAAGTCTGCGGGAATCACCTCCGCAAACTCACGTACCATAGGAACTGACTCAAGAGATAGACCATCAACACTGGTATCATGGATATGTGCCAAATAGGCCAAGCACCCCCTATCAAGTAGCTTCTTTGCACGAATAAAGGAAATAATTTCCTTTGGGGAGGGACCAAAGTTACCCTTCCACTCAAGTCTAGGCACCCCAAGCATAGCTAAAGTGACTGTCTTGGCATGACAGTCTAGAATTGCGTGATAAGAAGCTAACCAACTCATACCCAGGATGACATCAAAACCTATCATGTCTAGAATCACTATATCAACCCAGGTGCCATACCCCATAAGTGTGACAATACAAGATCGCAAAATTCTATCTACAACCACAGAGTCTTCAACTGGAGTAGATACATATACAGAGGCATCAAGCAAATCACAGACCATATCAAGACCCATAGAGAAATATGTAGATACATAAGAAAATGTAGAACCCTGGTCAAATAATACAGAAGCGATCCGATGAAAGACTGAGATGTTACCTGTAATGATTGCATCTGAGCCCTCAGCCTCTATCCTGCGAGGAAAGATATAACAACGAAACCGTCCGCCAGTAGCCTGCGAACCATTGCGATCAACCTGCCCTGTTTGAGCTCCACCCCTAACAGCTGATGTCCACCTCGACCAGACTGAAACCCGACTCTGTTAGGCTGGGTGCCACCTCTACCCATCGTGTGACTGCCTCGCCCAGACTGAGCACGGTTACCACCATAAGATCCTCCCCCTCTACCTGATGCTGGAGCTTTGGGAGCCAGAAATTGAGTATCCTAGAAACCTTGCCTAAGTCTGGGACAATTTCTCTTGACCCCTCCTCACCACACTCAAAGCATCCGCGGTCCAGCATCGGACGCTGAACAGAAGCTGATGCAGCCGACTAACCACCATAATCTAAAGCTCTGGCCTGCGAACCCCCTAGTTGGTCAGAATAGTACTGACTGGCCCCTGATGGGCCTCCCACTGAAGCCTGCATGGCTGACTAATTAGGGAATCCCGAATAGACCTGGGAACTCTAGCCTTTAGAGAAACAACCACTAAAATTTCTACCCTTTCGGGCCTTCTGCTCCGCGTACTTATTATAACCATCCTGCCTAACACCCTTGACGGTCCTAACATGATCCACCACTTCCCCGAAAGGAAGCACTTTACTTTGCAAGCGAAAGGCCTGAAAACTGAAGAGCAGTGTTCAACCCTTTCACAAATCTCCTAACCCTCTCCTCCTCAGTAGGCACAAACTGGAGGATATAGCGAGACAACAAATAGAACCGAGCCTCATAAGCAGCCACAGACAGATTGTCCTGCTCAATATTACTGAACTCATCACGCATGCGGTCCCTCAAGGTACGAGGAACATACTTGTCTAAGAACACCTGGTAAAACTGAGTCCATGTCAATGGAGGCGATCCCGCTGGCCTGCACTCTACAAAAGCCCTCTACCATAACTTGGCATCACCCAAGATCTGGAAGGTCACAAATTCAACAACATATTCTCCACTGCCCCCATCTTATGGAGCCTCTCATGACAGTCCATGATAAACTCATAACCATCCTCAACCTCAGTGCCAAAGAACTCTGGAGGCTTCATCTTAGTGAACTTCCAGAACAAATCATGCTCATCCCTAGTCAACACCTGACCTCCCATAGGTCTAGGAAATACCTCCAGTCCTGCAGCATGCTGTAACCCCGAGGCACGAACTCCGCTTGGGGCTGGATCACCCACTCTGGCACCCTGAGCACTTGGAATAACTGGTAACACACTTACCTCTGTTAAGCCATTCAAGGGTTTAACACTCGAAACATAACGTCTGACAACACTGGAGGAGCTATAATATCTGGCTGAACTGGTATTGCTGCAAATTTTGTGTTACACCTCAGAAATTTCCCCGTTAGCGTAAAGTAAATAGACTCACGAAGGACATGACGTTCACGAGGTTTGGACAAGTAGGAGATAGTAATTGATGATGCTAATTAAGATTTCTAAAGACATACGAGTTAAGGAAAGAAAGTTGCTAAGGAAAGCGAGTTATAAGTTGAATGTATCGGATAAGAATTACGGGTATTGAGTTAATGATGTCTTAATGACACCTTGAAGAAGAGTTACAACGTCCCTTAGAATGGTAATGAAGTGTTGGACAAGTGTTAAGAAGGTTCCATAAGGATCGGAGATCAAACGAGTCGACGAAACGATTCCCGGAAAATTGGACCAACCTACGGCCAGACATACTGGCCGTATAAAATGTACGGACCGTATGTCCAACCGTAGATTCAGTCCGGTAGAGCATACTTCATGGACCAGATCTACGGCCACATACGGACCGTATAAAACATACGGATCGTATGTTGGTCCGTATAAACTGGTCGGGACTGAGTTCATTTTATATAAGGGACCCTTTCTCATTTTCATTTCATTTCCCACTTCACCTCCACACTTCAAGAAAGATCTAGAACACTACAAACACTTCATCCATGAGAAATCCATAGAAATCAAGGATCAACAACAAGAAATCAAGAGAATCAAGTGAAGGAAACCCATTAAAAGTCATCCAAGTCAAGAAATCCCAAGAGAGATAAAAATAGGGTTTTGGTGCTAAGGGTGAATCACCATTCTAAGCTTATTTCCCCATCATCTAAGGTGAGTTTCATGAACTATTCATGTTATTTGAAGCATTTATAAGTTAAAACACATGGATTGTAGAGTGTATAGCAAATGGGTCATTAATTGAGTGAATAGTATTGTTAGTGAGTAGTAGTGGAATTGAATCATAAAAATGGATATGTTGGTGTTATGAATACGTTATAAATGGCGTTTAGAACATAAAATAAGTATTGGATATGGAAGAATACGACGATGTACTTTTAGTCATGAATATGGAGAATTGAAGTAGAATTGTGAAATGCGAATTATGTAAATGAATGACGATCGTTGTTAGTGATATTGTGATGATTGATATAAATGTTGGGAGTTGATATGGAATATGGCGGGAAGTAGTATAAACAAAGGAAATGCTGCCCAAATTTCTATAGCTTTAGTAAGTACGTTTTCATGATTGTTTAGCTAATGACGATACGAATTCCATTGAAGGTATAAACAAGTGCACTCAAGAAGAACGAGCAAACAATAGAACAGTAAACGACAAAGGTATGTGAGGCTTAACCCTTCTTCCTAAGGCATGAATCTTATGTATGATTCCCTCCCTCTTCGTGAGTCTCCTATACTCCGAAAGACTAAAGGCCTACGTTCACGAATGGTCATACGATATAAGAAATGTGATATGAGTACGACGATGATGATGCTAAGCTTAAAGTCTAGGGGTGCTATAGCTACGATATAATGTCCCCGTAAAGCTAATGAAGTCATATGAAATCTATTGATGTTAATCACTACATACACTCACCTTATGTTTGTTTCCTTCAAGGTGAGGCAGGATAGTTACAAATGCTCATAAGGACATCGGGGGTCCACGACCTTACGTCACCCCGACATGACTATACTTGCTCCCAAGTTCTAATGTATTAATTGATGATATATGTATGGTGATATTAACTTACGATGAAACTATGATATGCCTATGAAATGAATGATAGCGATGACTGTGATGATGTATAATATACGATGATAATGCATGTTATGTATGATGATACGATCCTACCGCGCCTAGATGGCCGGGCATGTCACCGCTAAGGCGGGCTGCATATTATTCTACCGTGCTTAGATAGCCGGGCTTGTCACCGCTAAGGCGGGCTGCTATAATTCTACCGAGCCTAGAGGGCCGGGCATGACACCACTAGTGGGCGGCATATGATGGTTACCCGGACGCGGGTTAACGACATGATAATGTATGATTGATGTGACGATGCATGCATGGCATGATGATGTATATGTGATATGATAAGGCATACGCTATGGTAATGCATATGATGTGCTTATGTATGATGAATGTATATGAAGTGTATCTATAATTATAAGAGTACGCAGGTTGTATCTCCATCTCATAACTTATGATATTCTTATTATGCTTATTTCATTCCTGCCTTACATACTCAGTACAATGTTCGTACTGACGTCCATTTTCTTTGGACGCTGTGTTCGTACCCTGTGTAGGCAAGGAGACGGTGCCGATCTATAGGAGCTAGTAGCTGACTTATGAGCACTCCATTGTCCGGAGGTGCCATTGACTATTCTTTTGGTACATATATGTATATACTCTCATGATTGAGCACGACGGGGTCCTGTCCCGTCCATACGTCTAATACTCTAGTAGAGGCTCGTAGATACGCATGTGTGGGTAGTATGGTCCCATGGTCTGTATTTATATGCATGTATATATTATCTTGATAGCCGAGGGGCTTATGTTTAATAAAAGTAAATTTCGTTTCCTATGATGCTATATTTTCATGAAATTGAGCAAGCATTGAGAACGAGAGCATATAGATAACGGGATGAGTGGTATTCGGTGGTTAGCCCCGGATACCCGCCGCGGCCCATAGTTCGGGTCGTGACAGAAGTGGTATCAAAGCAGTTCAGTCCTAGGAAGTGTCTACGAGTCGTGTCTAGTAGAGTCTTGTATATGGTGTGTTGCGCGCCACACTAATAAACAGGAGGCTACAGGGCATTTAGGAAAAATGACCATCTTTCTTTATATGAAATCGTGCGATAGAGCCGAGTATAAGAGTTAAATCCTCCCTAATAAGTATGTTGTGATTTCAGAGATGCCGCAAAAAGGAAAAGCTAAAGCTGCCCCGAAGGGCAAGATTACTATGAAAAGACGGGCAGAAAGAGAGCCGCCCATGAATGCAAACGCGGATGAATCACATCATGAGGCTTTATCTAGTGCCTCCACTACTCCGCCTATTACGGAAGAGCAAGAAGGGGCTTGACTCCCGGATCCTATGCCTCCGGTTCCTCCACCGGCTACATCGGGTCAATAAGTGACCGAGGCTATTAATTTATTGACGCAGTTGGTTGCCGCTCAGGCACAAAGGCAAAATACGGGCCCAAGTGATCGTTCCGCTAGTACTAGAGCCCGTGACTTTATGAGCCTAAATCCTCCGAAATTCTTTGGGTCGAAGCCGGATGAAGACCCGCAAGGCTTCATTGATGAGATGCTAAGAACGTTACGGATTATCCATGCTTCTGAGACCGAATCAGTGGAGTTAGCATCATATAGACTCCGAGATGTGGCGGTTTTATGGTACAACAATTGGATAGCGTCGAGGCAAGAAAATGCACCTCCTCCCGTGTGGCAGGAATTTGTTGATGCTTTCATTCGTCATTATTTGCCGCCCGAGGTCCGCCGAGCTAGAGCGGATAGATTTCTAAATTTGAAGCAAGGTAATATGAGCGCCCGGGAGTATAGCCTTCAATTTAATTCTTTGGCTAGATATGCTCCTACTATGGCAGCCGACATGGGCGACAGGGTGCACAGATTTGTGAGTGGCTTAGGGCCGCATTTATTCAAAGACTACTTGACGACTTCATTGCAAGATGGGATGGACATTTCCCGCATTCAAGCCCATGCCCAAAATCTTGAAGGGCAACAACCTCCGCAAAGAGGTGATCGCGATGTTGATAGGGGGCAAAGCAAAAGGGCCAGATCCATGGGCACAGGTAGTGATTATAGAGGGGGATCAAGACAGACATACTCTAGGCACTCAGGCCAGTCAGTGATGAGTGCACCTCCCCGGTTTGCAGGCAAAAGATCTGATCGCTCTTTCCGTTCAGGACAGGGCCAGAGTTCGAGGGCCCCAGGTTCTCAGTTTAGGGGAGATTACAGTCAGGGAAGACTACCGGTTCCTGGATGCAGCCAGTGTAGAAAATCGCACTCAGGGCCATATCGTCAGGGCACAGACGCATGTTATATTTGTGGGCAGACAGGACACTTGATGCGAGACTGTCCGGTGAGATATGGCAGAGGTGGGGTTCAGCCCACAGGATCGGCAGCAGGATCCTCTTCAGCACGTCCTACAGGGCAGACTCCCCAGACTCCAGCAGGCCGAGGGGGAGCATCTACTTCAGGTGCCACACAGCACCGCTTATATGCTTTAGCCGGACGACAGGATCTCGAGTCCTCTCCAGATGTAGTTACAGGTACATTGACTGTGTTTTCTCATGACGTGTATGCATTGATAGATCCGGGTTCCACGTTATCATATATTACTCCCTATGTTGCTAATCGTATTGGGGTGAAACCCGAGCCAATTAAACCCTTTGAGGTGTCCACTCCGGTTGGTGATCCCGTGATAGCTAAACAAGTGTATAAAGATTGTATTATTGTGATATGTGATCGCCAAACCAAAACTGATCTAGTCGAGTTAGAAATGCTAGACTTTGATGTTATAATGGGTATGGATTGGTTGGCCTCGTGTTATGCTAATGTTGATTGCCGAGTGAAATTAGTTCGATTACAATTTCCGGGAGAGCCCGTGCTTGAATGGAAATGTAATACGGCAACCCCAAGAGGTAGGTTTATTTCCTACCTTAAGGCAAGAAAGATGATCGCCAAGGGCTACATTTATCATTTAGTCCGAGTTCATGACACCGAGGCAACATCGCCAACTTTTCAATCTGTTCCGGTAGTGAATGAGTTTTCGGATGTATTTCCAGATGAACTTCCAGGCCTTCCTCCATAAAAGGAGATTGACTTCGCCATTGATGTGTTTCCAGACACCGAGCCTACTTCTATTCCTCCTTATTGAATGGCTCCGGCAGAATTAAAAGAGCTAAAGGCCCAGTTGAAAGATTTGCTCGAAAAGGGGTTCATTAGACCCAGTTCATCGCCGAGGGGAGCGCCAGTCTTATTTGTGAAAAAGAAAGATGGCTCCCTACGAATGTGTATTGATTATAGACAGTTGATCAAGGTGACGATAAAGAACAGGTATCATCTTCCAAGAATTGATGATTTATTTGATCAACTACAAGGTGCCAAATGGTTTTCCAAAATAGATTTGAGGTCGAGTTATCATCAAGTGAGAGTTAGAGAATAAGATATTCCTAAGACAGCTTTTAGAACAAGATATGGCCATTATGAATTCCGAGTGATGTCGTTTGGGCTGACAAATGCGCCGGCAGTGTTTATGAACTTAATGAATAATGTATTCAGGCCTCTCTTGGACCTGTTCGTGATAGTATTCATTGACGATATTTTGGTGTATTCTCGCACAGAATCAGAACATGCAGATCATCTACGTATTGTTCTTGGAATTCTCCGTACTCGGGAGTTGTATGCGAAATTTTCAAAGTGCGAGTTTTGGCTAAATTACCGCGACATTCTTGGGCCATGTGATTTCGGATGATGGCATTAGAGTTGACACTCGAGAAGATAGAGGCTGTGAAGACTTGGCCAAGGCCTACGACGCCTACAGAAGTTCGTAGTTTTCTGGGCTTGGCAGGATATTATAGAAGATTCGTAGAGGGCTTTTCATCTATTTCAGCCCCATTGACGAAGTTAACCCAGAAGTCAGCAAAATTTTAGTGGAATGACGCTTGCGAGCGTAGCTTCCAAGAGTTGAAGGACAAGCTAACCTCAGCTCCAGTCTTAACGCTTCCAGAAGGGCCGGGTGGCTATGTTGTTGTTATAGCCCGTATTTCGTACGTTCGGATATTGTGAGGCAATGGTGAAAAGTTGAGGACAAGACTATGTTCTAAAATAATTTTAATGAACAAGTTGCTAGGAATATTATTTATGAACATTGGTATTATGAAAATATTGAGAAAAGTTAAGGGCAAGAAGAGAAATTCGCAAAAGGGGCCGTGGAAATAATGCGGAAGGTTAGGGACAAAATGGTAATATTGAGGAAAGTCGAGGGGTAAAACGGGAATTTCACATGAGTTTCATGAAAGTTCCAAGAAGGCCATATTGGCCATGTGAAGAAAAGAATGAAGGAGGATGACTAGAATAAGTCATCTTTTATTTAGAAAAAAAAATGCAAGAAAAAGAAAGAAAAGTCTAGAAATTGAGAGAGAGAGGCATGTGTGCATGGTCATGTGCCACTACTTATGTGTATATATGTATAAGTGATGAGATGGTAAGACAAATTCATCATTTTTCTCTAGAGAATTCAAGAGAGGTGGAGAAAGAAAAAGAAGAAGGAGGGGCGGCCAAGAGGGGCTGGCCGAACCAGCCCATAAACTTGATCATGAAAAAATGTTTCTTCATGCTTTCATGCTAATTGGAGGGTCCTCTTCGATGTGGAGTAGTTG
>NW_026715364.1:0-21079 GCF_029784015.1 Lycium ferocissimum | reverse complement strand
ACACTTTGAGTTTACGTTAGTTTACGCATAATAAAAATGACACGAAATTTCCAAGGTGTAACACCCATAGAGTTGACTATGTGTCCCATCGCTCATGGCGGCGACGCAAGACTCAAAGGGGGAGGTATTTTGTTTCTGAAAAACTTGAGGGTTCCCTCTCTCCGACTTGGACTTAGTTCTCACCGGGCCTCTCGAAGATGCGGATGCCCGGTCTCCGAGGTGCCAGTGAGGAGTTTTTAAATCTACAGCGGAAGAGTTTGTCTATGGAGGACTATGTGAATCGTTATCTATATCTTGCCCATTATTCCACTCCCTTGATCCCTACTAAGCCTGCCAAGATAAGGAATTCTGTTAGTGGGTTAATCGGCTCTCTTCAGATTCCTTGCCTTCAGATGGAGGCTGCGGGGGCTTCCTTCTAGTCCATCGTCGGGCATGCTTTTTCGTCGAGGCCGGCGGCAAGGCCCATGCATTTATATGCCGCGCGAGGAAGAGGCACCGTCAAATTTGAAGTTATAGTGGTTCTGGGCCGAGGGGCGCACGTCTTCTCAAGGCCGTATCAGCCCAAATTTCGGCCGCCTTGTATTCAACAGAAGCTTCCTTCAAATCGAGCTACCTGTGGAGAGCTCGAGAGCTCATTTTCTCGACTAGTAGATAAAGTGGTTAGCCATCCGGGTCCCCGCCCGCCTTTATCAATCTTTGCTCACTCCGACCTGTTTTGTATGTACAGAGATCGGCATATTACAGAGATGTCCCGACCGTTTACATAGCTATGCTCCATCGAGGACTCCACATTATCCGGTGGCCGAGGTGGTGGTCCGAGGGCGTGTTCAACACAAAGCCGCGACGGTTCTTAAGGTTCTGGAGGTAGATCCCAAAGGGCGCAACGTGGGTCCCGCAGTGCTTGCGGGGATCTTAGAATGGACATGGTGGGGCCTATTGTTACTCATTTTCTAGTAGGCCCGAGGCAGAGGCATCAGATATTGTTATTTCAGGTACTATTTCTGTGTGTCATAGAGCAGCATCTTTGTTATTTGATCCTGGATCTACTTATTCGTATGTGTCTATATATCATGCCATTGATTGGGATTTGCCTTGTGATAGCATAGCTAAACCTTTCATGTGTCTACTCCGATTGGAGATTCTATGATCATTAATCGAGTTTATCAATCCTGTTTGGTTACTTTTATGAGGTATGACACTTGGGTAGATTTCATGATTCATGATATGGTGGACTTTGATATTATCTTAGGTATGTCCTCACTTTCTCCTTATCACGCGATCTTGGACTGTCACTCCAAGACAGTCACCTTAGCTATGCCGGGCATCTCTAGACTTGAGTGGAGGGGTACTCCTAGCCCCTCTCCAAAGAAGATCATTTCCTTCCATCAGGAGAAGAAATTAGTCAATAAGGGGTGTTTAACTTATCTGGATCATGTGCGTGACGCGACTGTTGCATTTCAACCCTTTAAGTCCATTCCTAATGTGAGCTAGTTTGCGATGGTATTCCCGTCTGATCTGCCGAGCATGCCACCCGATCACGATATTGACTTGTGTATTGACTTGGATCCGGGCACTCACCCTATTTCTATTCTTCCATATCGGATGACACCTGCTGAGTTGAGAGAGTTTAATGAGCAGTAACACGATTTATTGAGCAAGGGGCTCATTAGATCGAGTGTCTCCCTTTGGGGTGTTCTTGTGTTGTTTGTGAAGAAGAAGTATGGATCTATGAGGATGTGCATTAATAATCGCCAGCTGAACAAGGTTACTATTTGGAACAAGTGTCCTATACCTCGTATTGATGACTTATTTGACCAACATCAGGGTGCTTTAGTGTTTTCGAAGATTGACTTGCGTTCAGGCTACCACCAGCTGAGGATCAGGGCTGAGGATATTCCAAAGATAGACTTTCAGACGAGATATGATCACTATGAGTTTCTGGTGATGTCATTTGGGCTTACCAATGCCCCGATTGTATTTATGACTATGATGACTGGCATCTTTAGGCCATTACTTGACTCCTTCATGATTGTGTTTATTGATGATATCTTGGTATATTCCAAGAGTTGAGAGGAGCATGAGAGCCATCTTCGTACTGTTCTTGGGCTGTTGAAGACGCATAGCTTGTTTTCTAAGTTTTTGAAGTGTGAGTTTTAGTTAGACTTTGTGGAATTCTAGGGTCGTGTTGTGTCTAAGGATGGGATTATGATTGACCCACAGAAGTTTGAGGTGGTGAGAGGTTGGGTGAGGCCCAATACTGTTACCGAGGTTTGTAGTTTTATGGGTTTGGCCAGCTACTATCGCCGCTTTATGAAGGGTTTTACTGCTATTGCTTCGTCTCGACTGGATTGACCTCGTGCGGATATTCCTTCTAGTGGTCCGATGATTGTGAGGAGAGCTTTCAAAATCTCAAGATCCTTTTGACTTCAGCCCCAATCTTAGCATTACCCATGGAGGGTAAGGATTTTGCGATCTATTGTGATACATCCCGTACGGGTTTGGGTCCGTGTTTACGCCGGAGGCTAAAGTGATAGCTTATGCTTCCCGTCAGTTGAAGATCCATGAGAAGAATTACCCTGCCCATGATTTGGAGTTGTTGGTCGTGGTCTTTGCTTTGAAGATTTGGAGGCATTATTTGTACGGTGTCCATTGTGAGGCTTTCATTGATCACTGTAGCCTTCAGCTTGTGTTTACTCAGAGAGATCTTAATTCCAGGCAGCGCCGATGGATAGAGCTCCTGAAGAATTATGACATCTCTATTCTTTATCATCCCGGGAAAGCTAATGTTGTGGCTGATGCCTTGAGTCGCAAGGCAATGAGTATGAGGAGTTTAGCTCGTTTGATTGTTTCCGAGAGTCCGTTGGCCACAGAGGTTCAGACTCTAGCCAACAGCTTCGTTCACCTTGATATTTCAACCCAGGTAGGGTATTGGCTTGTGTAGACGCGAGGTAATCTTTATTGGATTAGATTAGGACTCATCAGTTTGAGGATGCTCAGGATCCGAGATAGAGCTTTGAGGGGTAAGGCCAAGGAGGCCATGATTGATTCAAAGGGCGTTTTGAGGATTAAAGGGTGTGTGCGCGTTTCTGGTGTTGGTGATTTGATTAAGTTGATCTTGACTGAGGCTCATAGCTCTCAATATTCCATTCATCCAGGGTCGATTAAGATGTATCATGATTTAAGGCAGCACTATTGGTGGTGTCGGATTAAAAGAAACATAGTTGATTTCGTGGCTAAGTTGCAGTTAATTTCGTGGCTAAGTGTGGGAATTGTCAGCAAGTAAATTATGAGCATCGGCCGACCCGGCCGGTGTACCTCGGTGAGGATGCCTATTCCTAAGTGGAAGTGGGAGAGGATTGCCATGGATTTTGTTGTGGGTCCTCTGAAGACCCTGGGCAAGTTTGATTCTATTTGGGTGATAGTTGATCGGTTCACTAAGTCTACTTACTTTTTTTCGGTTCAAATTTCTTATACCGCAGAGAAGTTAGCCAAGTTATACATTCGGAATATTATGAGGTTGCATGGGGTTCCTATTTCTATCGTATTTGATCGGGTACTATCTTCACTTCCTATTTCTGGAGGGCTTTTCATGAGGAGTTGGGTACCCAATTGGATCTCAGTACAGCTTTTCATCCCCAGACCGATGGGCAGTCTGAGCGGACCATTCAGGTACTCGAAGACATGTTGAGAGCTTGTGTTATAGATTTTGGCAATCATTTGGATCAGCACTTACCATTGGCAGAGTTTACGTACAACAATATTTACCATTCGAGTATTGGCATGGCGCCTTTTGAGGCTTTATATGGTAGGAGATTTAGATCTCCAGTTGGTTGGTTTGATGGATTTGAGGTTTGACCTTAGGGTACGGATATGTTAAGAGAGTCCCTTGATAGCGTGAGAGTTATTCTGGCAAAGCTTTTGGCAGCTGAGAGTCGGCAGAAGAGGTATGCAGACCGAAAGGTCCAAAATCTAGAGTTTGTTGTTGGTGACTAGGTTCTATTGAAAATTTCACCCATGAAGGGTGTTATGAGGTTTGGGAAGAGAGGCAAGTTGAGTCCTAGGTATATTTGCCCATTTGAGATTATTGACCGTATGGGTGATGTTGCTTATGAGTTGGCTTTGCCGCCAGTCTTGGGTGGAGTTCATCCAGTTTTTCATGTTTCTATGCTGAAGAAGTACCATGCCGACGGTACTTACATTGTTCGTTGGGATTCGATATTACTTGATGAGAATTTTACCTACGAGGAGGAGCCTATCATGATCTTAGATAGGCAGGTTCGAAAGTTGAGGTCCAAGGAGATTGCTTCTATGAAGGTGCAGTGGAAGCATCTTCTTGTTGAGGAAACTACTTGGGAGACTGAGTCCAACATGCATAGCTGATGTCCCCAGTTGTTCGCTGATTTAGGTACTTCCCAGCACTTTTCCCTTCTTCGCTCGAGGACTAGCGATGGTTTAATTAGTATCTAATGGTATAGTCATTCAAGCACTTTTGACCCTTTCGCGAGCTAGGTTAGCTCTCTTTTGACTCGAGCGGCCGTTGATATCTTGCGAGGTGTTTAGATATTATTCAGGCGACTTTCTGTGAAATTTTGGCTTAAAGTGAAAAAAGAGTCGACTCAAAGTTGACTTTTTTGTAAAAATTCATCAATTTCGAGATGTCCGGATGTCTTTTAGAACTTGTGTGTATATCTGGTTCGGTTCTAGATGCACTCGGATGCATTTTCAGACTTGGGTTAGAAAGTACGAATTGAGGTATCGGGGGTTGACTCTGTCAATGAGACCTCTGTTAGGAATTCCGAGGCTACGGGTGCTTTCGTAGCATGTTTTTATATGTGCCTGTGCATATGGTTTGTGAACATATGGCCTCGGGAGTTAGTCGAAAATTCGGGTTGAGTTGTGGAACTTGGAAAATTTTCTGGTTTCTGGTGCCCGCTTTGGCGGCACAACCACCACGGTAGCGATACCGCTATAGCTGTCACCCTGTCGCTGAAGCGGTCTGTGCCATTTGGGCATGACCGCTAGGGTGGCACCGCTAGAGCGGTAATTTTATCGCGGAAGCGGGTGACGGGCAGTTAGTTCATTAAATGAAGTGATAAATGCCTTAAGTCCCCCATTTATAACTATTCCAAAAATTGAGCTACGGGGAGAATTTCTAGAGGATTCTTGGAGAAGATTCTTGGTGGTAAGTCCCTCTAATCTCCTTGCTATTTCATTATTCCTAATCATCTTAGAATCCCTTTCCCTTGTTAGTTCATTAAGTAATGGAAGATTAAAGTGGGTGTAATGAATATTCTATTTAGGCTTCTAAACCTTGATTGTTGGTTGGGTTAGCTTCATTAAGCATTGAATTGATGAGTAGAACCCTTATTTCATAACTTCTTCCTAATTAGAGGCTAATTTGTGGATTTAGGAGTTAGGGTTTATACCCAAATTTAGGGGTTTTGTCTAGAATCCGAATTAGAGTAATTTGTTGATTATTCTAGCTTGCTAATGATGGGAACTGATCATCTAGAGGTTTAATTTCATGTTGGGACCTTTAGATCCCAAATTTTACCCTTGTAGTTCATAAACCCTATTGAATAGGCTGGAGATTTGGGTCTTTATAGAAGTAGGGTTGGTTTTGATGTACTTCTTGATTCTAATTCCATTATTCAAATACGCTTAGACTTCTTGATATTAAGGCCCAGCGGAAAGGGAAGGCTAAGGAGTGATTGCTGGTGTTATTGTTGTTCAGCCTTCCTGGTAGGTTATGGTTTACCCTATGGTGAGACTTAGTTTAGCAAAGCATATATTCAGATGATATTGTCAGAGAAAGAATGTAAACCTTCGGGTATGAATTTGGGTTGGATGTTGTCTAAGCTTGGGCCCTGTTGTGTGATTGGGGCTAGCCACCCCATTGTGTTGTGACTTGATTTGTTCTATTGTTGTTGGCTTGATGCCCTGTGGTGATAGCAATATTGGAGACTATCGATACATACGATCATGATATTGTAGTAACTTACTTGTTAACATTTGATACAAGGATAGTATTCTCTATGACTTGTGTAGTCTTTCATGATATTGTTGGCGTACCCATGCTTGGTACTTGTGATATTGATCTGCTTATTGTTGTTGACTCATGCATTGCATGCATTCTCATCCTCCATGATATATTGTTGATCCATTGATGATACTTGAAGAAACACTGTGATGAGCTGGGCTCACTTGGATGAGAGTGACGTGAGGTCCGATATTCGATGGTTGTCCTGAAATCGTCGTTGAGTGGTAGCGGTTACCGAGGTTTGTGCTGGAGTCGTGAGCTATATGGACTTCGCGAGTCCCCCATGGGATGTGCTGATGAAAATTCTCCGTGGGCAAAGATCCGAAGTCCTGTTCGTCCGTCGGGCAAAGATCCGAAACGAGTGGTACATTAGAGTCCCCATGGGTTGTGCTGCTAAGACGTCGTTACTTTCGTCCGGAGTAGATATGTACACAACATTGCATTGCATTGCAATATGTCCTATATTGTGATGATCTAGTGATTTACTATGTTATTTGGATTTGGATTGGATATATTGAGACTTGTCACACTTGGGTTTAGATGCTACCATCTAGGTGATGACATGTATTTGGTTCTGGCTTGTGCTTGACTTATACTTGTTGATTTATCTACTTATCTTGGTTAATTATCTGGATTATGTTAGCTATACTTAGTCGGCCTATGATACCTACCGGTATTGTGGTTTGGTATTGAATCGCACTTATTTGCGTTTCTTTATGAATACGAAATTCCAGTGCTGGATCTCACTTCCGTCTCCCGTGGCTGATAGTCGATACCAGGGTTGCTTAGAGTCTACGTCTACTGCCTTGAAGATTCTTCTTTATCTATGTCTTATTTTCCTTTCTGAGACATATCAAACTTGATGTATTATTGATATTCCAGACATGTATATATCCAGCTAGATGCTCTTGTATGGATTAGATCTGACCCTAGGGTATATTTCCTTATTTCTGTACTTTTTCTATATTATTATCGTCAGACTTACGTGAATTATTCTCTTTGGCTTATTTAATTATTTATTAATGTTTTTACTATCGTTGGGTTGAGGGTTAGTTACTGAGGTGGGAAAGGTAAGTGCCCGCACGACTCAACTAAATTGGTTCGTGACATAGCACTTTTCACCTATTTACCTCGTTGACCTTTCCAGAGCCCTATTAGTATGATTTTGACAAACGAGGATCGCTGGTATGGTTGCCGAGGTAATTGGGCAAGTTATATGATGACTTTTGTGAAATTGAGCCTTAAAGTGAAAAACATTTGACCAATATTGACTTTTGGGTAAAAGGACCTTTTCGAAATTTTATCAATTCCGAGAGGTCCGAGGGTCGTTTGAGACTTAGTGCAGTGTTCGGTTTAGTTCCCAAGGCACTTGAGAGCATTTTGGGTTATTGGTTAGAGAGTTAGTATTTGTCCATTGGGTGTTAACCCGGTCAAACAGAACTCTGTTAGGAATTTTGAGACCGCGAGTGAGTCCGTAGCGTGTTTTTATGTGTGAATACATGTCTGGTTTGTATACGTGGTCTCGGGTGATTGTCGATTTCGGTGTTTGTGAAAAACAAAAAATTCGTGTACGTGTCCGTTGTAGCGGCAAAGACGAGATGCCATAGCGGACCGTATAGGAGGTGTAGGTCTCGCATAGCACGGTAGAGGTGTGAGAGGGGCAACACTGTGGACAAGAATCCACTGTGGCGGATGCATGATAGCGATGACTGATCTCGCTGGCGCTAACCCGCTGTAGCGGAGGTGTAACCACTGTAATGAGGTGACGTGTTCCAGAATCCAGTAAATGCTTGGTGAAAACCGTTCACTCTCTATTACTTCATTTATATTTAGGAGAATTGAAGAGTTCTTGGCTGATTCTCTCTTGTGGTATGTCTCCTAACCTAGAATTCATTACCTTGTCTTCCCTAAGCTTGAATCCATGCTAGAAATCCATTAGAATTTAAGAGGAAAGATGGGTTTTGTTTATTATTTCATAAAATGAGTTCTAGTCTTTCTAAATGGAAATTGTTGGTGGATTTGACTAAGCTAATCATAGAATTTGATGATTTCATAGCTAATAGGCTTGAATCTCCCATTTATATTGATGAAAATGAATGTTGAAAAGTTAGGGTTTATACCCAAAGCGGAGGTTATCTCTTGAATAACAAAATTGACCTATTCTTGAGTTATTTTAGCAATTGATTAGTATGATTGAACTACTAGAATGTTAAATTGCATATTTCACTTTCGAAATATTTGTTTCACCCTTGTGGGCCCGTTTTCCCTTTCTACGTAGTTGAATTTGATTAGAAAGAAAACTATAACAATATGGGTGTTGTTATTCCTTATTTCTAATCTGGAACTCGATTATGAGTAGACTTTGAGTATTTGGAGGAGCTACGAAGGGGCTAGGCAAAGGTGTGATTGTTCGTGGCTCCTACTCTGCTAGCAGGTAGGTTACAGCTTACCTTATGGCTTGACTTCAGTTAGCGAAGCATATGTAGAGTTAGTGATTGTTGGAGAAAGCATGTTACACCTTCGGGTATGAAGTTGGAAAGGATAACTTAGGTTGGTATTGTTGTTTGACTGTGGCTTGTTTCGTTGTTGTGATCAATGTCTTGTTGCCACGCTTGTGATACTGAACTTGATATTAATAGATTCTCGTGACATGTGTCCATGTGTGGAACCGTTGATATTGATAGATTCTCGTGATATGTGTCCAAGCGTGACACCGTTGATATTGATAGATTCTTCGATATATATACATGTGGCGCACGTTTATATT
Source organism: Lycium ferocissimum (assembly GCF_029784015.1). Lineage (NCBI taxonomy): Eukaryota > Viridiplantae > Streptophyta > Magnoliopsida > Solanales > Solanaceae > Lycium > Lycium ferocissimum. The sequence continues at coordinate 12,272 of NW_026715364.1, read as the reverse complement.
GATAGGTTATAACTTGGCATTGATATCATTCATGCATTCATACTCATACATTTGGATCAGGTTGCGCATCGCAATATATATTATACTTATATCGGACTGGGTTACGCGCCACGACATATTTTAGACATACATTGGATCGTGTATGTGTGTGTGTATATATATATATGTATATATATATATATATATATATATATATATATATATATGTATGTATATATATATATATATATATATATATATATATATATATATATATATACATATATATATATATATATATGTTGGATCGGGTTGTGCGCGCGGTAGGGTACATGGACTTTGCGGGTCCCCATGGGGTCATGACTATCGAGGCGTGGAGGTATTCTCGCTCGGAGCGTGTGTATCATTGCATGCCGTATGCATTCATCATTATCATCTCATTTGCACCTATTGATAGGATTCGTGAACCGTACTTGTGGTTGTGATTACTTGAGGAATTGTGGGAAACTAGGCGTACTTGTGTTTTAGATGCTTCCACCATAGGCTATGATCCCATTGTTGTGATTTCTGGACTCATGATACTATTTTGGACTGTGTTGATTGATATGTAATTTTTAACATGATTATCTTTCAATCTCTTTCTTTATATATGTTAGCTAACTTCTGTCGGCCTATGACACCTACCAGTACATAGTGTTGGTACTGATATTACCTTGCTGCATTCTTTTATGAGTGCAGAGTACGTCAAAGGGATGACTTCCTCTCCTCATCGCTCATTTCTCGAGGCTTTGCTGGCGAGCATCCAGGGTGAGCACATGGACAGATCCGCAGCCCGGATGCCTCTTCGTAGCTACTTTCTTATTTTGATATTCTGAGACAGTATTCAATATTCGGACTTGCATTCATATTCATACTTGTAGTAGTGGCTCTTGTACGACCTTAGACCAGATTCCTTGGGATTGTTGTATTATTTTCTGCACTTATTCACTTGTCCTTATTATTATTATTATTATTATCTATGTTTGAGACTTATATTTTGGTTGTCTTGATTACTTTATTGTGGTTTAATGAATGATTTGGAAAAGGGCTTGCCTATCGAGGTGAGAAATGGTAGGTGCCCGCACGTTGCTTGATTTGGGACGTGATAGTCGGTGGATGATGTTGCTGAGTACACATTGTTTCCTATGCTCACTCTACACTTTCTTTACCTTTTTGTGCGCACGTTCCATTCCCAATTTGAGTGGACCTCACGACTATCCAGCTCGTTGAAGGGCTGATTTGGAGGATTCGAAGAAGCTATAAGATGATCTGTAGTATCGGATTCCCCTTCTACTTTATTTCTCTGTCTTTTTCATTCCTATACCATTTCGAGTTGTACACCTAAACTTGGTCTTATTTATCTTAGCAAGTTCTTGTACTAGTGACGATAGGCTTGGGGATGTATTTACTTATTCTGTATTTTATGACTATAAAGCTTAAATGACTTAAAAGTGGACTCGTGTGATTATTCCGCATTATTCCTTACTTAATTTGCTTTAATTTGGGTGATAGATGGCTTACTGACTCAGGGGAGTTAGTGCCTTCACGGCTTCTCATGACACTATGCTTAATCTAAGTATTTTCCCGTGATTTCATCTATTATTTAGTGAATTCTTCCATGGTTACAACTTAGAAATAAGGGTTTTCCATATAAATGAGTTTCATGTAAATTATCAAAATGGATGTCGAATTGTGATTATATCTCGATGATTTATGGGATCCTTACTATTTAAACTATGGGTAAGCTGAATTTATATTGAAATTATAGTTTTACTTTCAGGGCTCTGAATTGGGTTTTGGGTTGATGTTTTGGGCCCAAAATATTAGTATAGCAATATGGGTGTATATGGAATCGTATTCTTACGTAGATACCATATTTGAACAGATTGGGCTAGTTCGGAAGCTTAAAGGAAGGGCAAGGCGGAGGATTAACTATTCCGACTTCAGAATTAAGGCAAGTTGAGACTTACTAGGCTCATTATGAAGTGCTTGTGTTGGCTAATGAAATTAAGGGGCATACTAGGGAATTGGGGGTCCCGTACTCGTGAGGTAATGAGAACTTGTGTAGGTACCAGTATCAAGTTATGGGTAATGAATGAAAATGGAATAATGTTGTGAGGTAAAAATGCCAAGCTTATATGCATTAGGTGTAATGTTAAATCTACTGGTTGTGTATAGTTGTTGATGAGATGGAATTGTGATAGCCGTATTGGTTTAATACTTGTGATATTCATTCGTTGTGCATTCATCACTCCATATCTTGTCTAAATCATGTAAAATGAACTATATTTGGCATTGATTTGATGTTATGCAATTGTGTTGTACGCATATCCATTTTATACATTATATGAAATCATTGGCATGTTACTGATAAATCATAAGAAATGGTTCATAGAGACCCAATTGGATATTGTACTTGGTTAGAGTGACGATGATATGATAGCTTATTGGATTGATGTTTGTTGTGATGTGCGAGATCTAGGATTTCGAGTGAGTATATGGACCTCATGAGTCCACCGTGGATCACATGAAACCTACCGCAGGAGCATGTGCATATTGGTTTATATTGGCCATTGCATTACATTACATTTGCACTGCATACCATACTTTCTTGGTTGCATTACCATTATTGACATTTATGTGAATTATTGGAAAGAACTAAACTTTATGACTTGATTGAAATGTGGACTTTCTAATCGTTTTTAAAAAAAAAAAAAAATTATAAAAAAAAAAAATTATGGATCCCGATTGGGATTTTATTTATTCAGAAAAATAGTCTAATCTAAAACAAAATGGGTTGAGCCCATAATCAGGCCCAACCCTAAATAAAGAAAAACAATGTGGTCTCTAACTTTTTTCCTAAATCACATTTAGGAAAGTAAGCTCTATACCCTATTTTGCATTTGTTAACTTGCTCTTCTCAATTCTTTTTTTTTCTTTGTCGGTGCTAATGTGGAAATGACGAAGATACCAGAGTTTGTAACTCTCCCTATACACTTGATCTGATCCAGTCCTCCATTTCTTGTTCTTTTGTATTGTTGATGTTGAAATCGATGTAAGTACTTCTTTTTCAACATCTTTTTCTTTGTGGTTGGATTTTTGGATTTTTGAGAGATTTTAACCATGTTCTTGTTCCCGCATGCTTGATTCTGTGCTCCAGTTGCTCTGAATCGATCTTTCCCTAAGCTGATCTTGATGTTTCAATCTCCACTCAACCTGGTAAGCTCTTCATCTGTCACTGTTTTTTCCCCTTTATTGCAATTTACTTCTCTTATGAATTTTTTATGTGAAAAATATAACACTTCTTCTCTTCGTTGTTTTGAATCATTTAGATTTGATTTTTTTCTATTTGAATGAGCACGATAGGATGCTAATACCAAAAAAAAACCTTCCATCCAATCTGCTTGGTCTAAATTAGCAATGAGAATTTGACTATATTTGTTCTACATAGGTTGTCTCTGATGTGTGCTGCTAAATCCTGTATATGGGCTAAGAAGAACTTGTGTGCGTGTTTCTTATCCTTTTCCATTGCTGTTTTTGTGCTGTAGTTGTCTCTTGAATACTCCAGTTGTAATAAAATGAGTACCAAGAAAGCTTGAATATCTAAAATTAGAGCCTCATGCCCTTGTGTGTGCAGAATTATATAGTTTAAAAAGTTTCAAAAAAGTAAACAAAGTTAGTAAAAAGTACCACCATTTTCTCCTCCACAATGATTTGAACATGATGATTAATCTTCTTCCATTGTCCTTTCTCCAGCTTCCCAAACTATTCCCCTTGCTGCCATCACACCTTTTTCATTATCTTTTAGTCCTTACCCTCAAGTATGGAATCTGAGACTTATCACTAGTGAGAATCTTTCTACAATTTGGTCTTAACCCCTGAAAATCCTGACACTAAAAAGAGGCTTCATCTAAAGTTGGGTTGACGAAAGTATCAGCAAGCGTATTCCCTTCCCTCAAAATATGACTGAAAGAGACATTCATAGTATTCCTTATTTCCAAAATCTCTTCTATCCAAGTAGCAATTCCCCATGGTGGTTCTATCCTTCCGCTAAAATTTTATAAATGATTTCAGAGTCAGTTTGAACTATTACATTATCAAGACATCTAATCCTACAATACCTCATAACTTCCAAAATTGCCATCACCTCAGCATCTTTATTTGTCTTGATGCCTATCTCTGCCGCTTGAGCATATACCAAGTTCCCCTCAGTGTTTCTCGAAACGAAACCATAAAGCCTTACACGGGGATTTCCCACAGAGGCAACGTACGTATTGCACTGACAACCAATACGCTTTGGTGGAAAATTCTATACAACCTTTGTAACTTTGAACCTATTACTTCCATTCTTTGGCATAGTAATCAATTCTTCCCATTTGTGTAGCACCTGTGTGATTGAGGGATTTCTGATCATCACCAGTCTTTGAATAGTTGCAAAAACTTTGTATGTGGCTCTACCAATTGATAATTTCCCTCCATGCTTGATTGCATTCCTTCTCATCCATAGTTCCCAAATAATGATAGTAGGAATAGCCTAAAAAATCATCTTTAATCTCCCTTTAATTGGTGTAGTCCACCACTTCACAATTGTCTGTTGTAGAAGTAATTCGTCCATGTTTAATGCTGCATTTGGAGAAAAGTAGGACCATGTAACGACCCGTTTGGTCGTTATAGTTCTTTCGGCATTTTCACTGGTTCCCGAGCATTGATTAGCTTGCATTTGACCCGAGCGGACCGTTGATACCCTTCCCAGCATGCCTAGACCGAATTTGGGCAACTTTAGTGAAAATATAAGCTTAAAGTCAAAAATGGTTGACCTAAAGTTGACTTTGGGCAAACAGACCTTTTTCAGAATTTTGTCAACTCCGAGAGGTTCGGATGGTCATTTAGAACCTGTATGAGTTTTTGGTTCAGTTCCCAATGCATTCGGATGCATTTCGGGACTTAGAATGGGAAATTGGAATTAATGCATCGGGGGTTGACTCGGCCAACAAGGCCTCCATTGGAAATTTCGAGACCACGGGCACATTCGCAGTGTACTTTTGTGTGGGTCTGTGTGTTTGGTTTTAGGAGCAGATGGCCTCGGGAATGACCCGGGATTTTGATTGAAGACATAGAAAATTCGGGGATTTTTAGTGTCTGGTGCCTGCAATGGCGGCACTAGAGCCGCCCGGCCCGGTACATTGGTGGCGGTGTCATGACCGTTGGGGAGGCCATGTGTAATGTTGTCCTACCCGCCGTGGCATCCCGACGAGGCGTGGCCGAGGCATTTGCGGCGACATCTCCCAACTGCCGTAGCGGTGACGGGCAGTTAGTTTTCATTAGATGTGTCTTAAATAAGTCCTAAACCCTCGTATTTCTCGTCTCGACATTTGAGCTTTGAGAAACGGTTCTTGGAGATAATTTGAAGAAATTCTTGGAGGTAAAACTTGCCGTTCCTTTACCTTTCCTTAATCACAATCATCTTAGATTTTCACTTTCCGCTTAACAATCATAGAGAGATGGAATTTGAGAGAGGGTTTTGGAAGAACATTTCCCTAGATTATTAATGATAAATTGATGATGGTTATGCTAAAACTTGATGAATCTAAGCTTATTAATCACGTATCATCCACTTTTAACGTTGAATTTCGGATTTGGAGATTTAGGATTTATACCCAATTTGGGGGGTTTTGCTTGAAATCAGATTTAGGCCAATCCTCGAGTTAAATAAATAATTAGTGGTTGGGTTATGATCACCTAGTACTTAATTTGGTATTTGTCCCCCGAATTTCCCGTTTTGCCCTTGTGGGCCCGTTTCCCCAAATTCTAAGGTTAAAGTTGACTAATTGATACCATGTGCTGAATATTAGTATCATTCTTCATGATTTCTAATATATATATTCGATTATTCTTAGACTACTTTGGTTACGAGCTTGGAGGAAGGGCGGCAAAAAGTGACTTGTTTGTGTTGCGGTTCGGCGGTCCAGGTATGTTATGGTTTACCTTTGGTGAGACTTCGTAATCACATATTTAGATTATAATGTCGGAGACACCATGTGAACCTTCGGATATGAAGTTGGGATGGATATTACCTTAGGTTGGGCCCTGATGTGTGTTGGGACTAGCCACCCCGTTATGTGTGCTTGATTAATTATTTGTGTTGGCTTGATGCCATGTGTAGTTGGTAGATATCGAGTTCTATTTTGTCGTCTTGATTTGGATAGAATTGACATACCTGTTGTTGGTATTTGTACTCGATATATGTTGGCGTACTTATTGTTGGTACTTGAGTTATTGATATATGTTGGCGTACCCATGGATGGTACTTGACTTGATATACGTTGGCATACTCACTGCTGGTATTATGATGTGATAAGTTGTTGGCATACCTCGTTGTGGTACTTGGGACGTTGAACCTGATTGTTGATGATTGACATATGCATTGCATGCATTTTCTCATATTCATGCATGGCCGATACCCGGTGATGATACTGTATCGTTGATTGAGCGAATCTGATATTTGATAAAATCGTTTACTTGAGTGATTGTGAAAAGGCCGATGTCCGAAGATCCATTCTGGAATCGTTGATTATATGAAATTGATATTTGATGAACTCTTTTACTTGAGTGATTTTGAGAAAGCCGATGTCCGAGGTTCAATTCCAAATCGTTTATTTGTGTGAAGCCGATATTTGTGATTTCTTTTATTTGGTGGTAGTGAGGAGGCCGATGTCCGATGATCTATTTCGGGCATCGTTGTTGCATGGCCGATTCCGATGTTATCTCGAAATCGTTGTTAGTGCATGGACTCCGCGGGTCCCCAAGGGTGGTGCTGGTGAGATTCCCGTTGTGATCAATTGCCGAGGTCCCGTCCTGTACATTGGGCAAAGATCCAGGACGGGTGGAACTTAGATTTCGCGAGTCAGGCTGGGTTATGCTACCGAGACGTCGATATTTCCGTCCGGAGTACATGCGTACACCTCATTTGCATGGCATGGAAACGCATTCATACCATTATTGCACTGCATTGTATTATGACGTGATTGAGATGTTGTGATGATTCTATTGTGATGATTGGATTGTGATGATTCTATTGTGGTGATTGGATTGGATCGGATATACTCAGACTTATCATATTTGGGTTTAGATGCTTACATAGGTGATGACGGATACTCAGTCGCAATTATATTGTCTCATGCTTGGTTGGGTTATTTGCTTATCTGCTTTATTTTCTGAATTGTGTTAACTATGCTTAGTCGGCCGATGATGCCTACTAAATCTTTATTGTTTGTACCGACCTGCACTTGCTATAATTTTTTATGAATGTAGAGTACCGTGTCGGATCTACTTCTCGACCGCGGGCTGATCGACTCTTCAGCTCCGCTCGAGTTTCCAAGGTGAGCATAGCGTCCACTGACCTTGAAAACTTTGCTATTATATGTCTTACTTTCATTCCAAAGACATAGACATTATGTTTTAGTACTTCCAAACTGTATTATTCTTTTTAGATGCTCCTGTATTACTCAGACGAGACCATGGGGGTATTTGCTGTCTTCCGCACTTTTTACTACTATCTATCTCTATATATCGTGAGACTTACGTATTTATTGACTTCCGCTACTTAACTTTCTTCAATTTATGTATTAGTTCGTTCTTAGGATGAGGGTTCTCTTACCGAGGTGGGAAGGTAAATGCCCGCACGGCCTAGGTTAAATGGGTCGTGAAAAGTTGGTATTAAAGCCTTAGGTCCCCCGGTCTTTAATACAAGAGCGTGTCTAGTAGAGTCTTGTGGATCGGTACGATGAGCTCCGTACTTATTTGCGGGAGGCTATGGGACATTTAGGAAATCTCTCTTTCTTTCTTTTCGTCATGCCACTTTATTCGAATTGGTATCTGGAAAGATCAAATTGGTATCTGACTCTTTGTTACACCTCGGAAATTTCCCCTTAGCGTACAAGTGAGTAGACTCACGAAGGGCATGATGAATACGAGGTTTGGCTACAAGAAAATAGTAATTGGTAGTCCTAATTAAGATTTCCAAAGACATTCGGATTGAAGAAAGAAAGTTGTTAAGGAAAGCGAGATATAAGTTAGTGTGTCGGGAAAAATTATGAGTATTGAGTTAATGATGCCTTAAGGATGTCTTGGAGAAGAGTTATAACGTCCCCTAGACTAATAATGAAGTGATAAACAAGTGTTAAGAAGGTTCCATAAGGATTGGAGATCAAACGAAACGACGGGAACCATTCCGGTGGAACTGTGAGTTCCATGACCATGTTCCACGGACAGCATCATGATCCACGGACTATGGATGTGTCCGTGGAACAGCCAGCAGAGAAGGTGGCTGGCTGGTCGTGAACCACGACCAGTTCCACGGCCAACATTGGGTTCCACGGACCGTGGAACAGTCCGTGGAAGTCCCGCCGACTGAAATTGTTCCAAGTCTTTAAATGTAATCCCACTTCATTTATTTCATTTCCATCAACCTTCTTCATCTCTCAAGACTTAGAACCTTCCTCTATATTTCATCCATAAGAAAACAAAGGGAATCAAGGATCAACAACAAGAAATCAAGTGAAGGAAACTTCATTAAAATCATTCAACTCAAGAAATCTCAAGAAAGGAAAAATAATGGTTTTGGTGGAAAAGGTGAATTGTCATCCAAGTCTTATTCCTACATCATTTAAGGTAAGTTTTATGATATTTCTATGTTATTTGAAGTATTAATAGGTTGAAACACATGGATGGTATAAGAGTATAGAAAATGGGTCTTAAATGGGTGAATAATGTCATTATGGAATAGTAGTTGGAGTGAATCATGAAAATGGTTACGTTGAGATTATAAATGCGTTATAAATGATATTTATAACATGGAATAAGTATTGAATGTGAAAGTACGTGATGATAGACTTTGGTCATGAATATGGAGAATTAGAGTGAAATTGTGAAATGTGAATCATGTAAATGATGGACGATTGTTGCTAGCGATATTATGATTGTTGTTATAAATGTTGGGAGTTGAGATGGAATATGAGCGGAAAGTAGTATAACAAAGGAAACGCTGCCCAATTTTCATTAGCCTTAAGAAGCACGTTCTTGTAATTACGTAACTAATGACAATACGAACTCTCTTGAAGGTAAAGACGCAAGCATTAAAGGAGAACGAGCAAGCGATAGAATAGTTAAGCGACAAAGGTATGTGAGGCTAATTCTTTCTTTCTAAGGCATGAGTCCTATGGCTTGAATTTCCTCCTTTCCTATGAATGTCCCCTCTTTTAGAAAGCTATGAGTCCTTGTTTATGAAAGGCCATATGAGATAAGCGATATGCTACGAGTGAGGTAATGATAATACAAAGTCTAGAGATACTATAGCCTATGATATGATATGTATATTCTATTGATGTTGATCGTTGTATACACTCACCTTATACTTGTTCCTTCAAGGTGAGGCAGAATGCTTATGAATGCTCCATAATGAAGTCGGGGGTCCACGACCTTATGTCACCCCGATAAAGTATGATGCTCTGTGCATGCATTACGATGAGTTATGATAAGCATATTATGATGAGCATATTGTAATGAGCATGTTGTAATGAGCATATGATAATATTACACCGCGCCTATATGGCCGGGCAGGCACCGCCAAGGTGGGAAGCTATACAATTATAGCTGGGATGGCATGGGCGGACACCACTAGTGGGCGGCATGAGATGATACCCTGGACGCGGGAGGCACCGGACGCAGCTAATGCTAATGCTTAATGTTATCGATTATCACACCGCACCTACATGGTCGGGCGGCTTATACATTTGTGCATATGTGACATAGTGATGAGTATGTAAGTAAGCCATGCATGTATGATTTCCTTTAAGATTGATCGACGTATTGCCCTTCATTGATGCCTCGCTTATTTCATTGATGTTTTATTATTGTTTATGCCCCTTACATATCACGGACAATATTCGTGCGACGTCCTTTCTTCGGAAGTCAGGTTCATGCCACGGGTAGACGGGAGGTGACCCGGACTCATAGGAGCTAGCGGTTGATTTGAGAGCACTCCCCTTCTCCGGAGGTGCCGTTGATCATTCTTTTAGTACATATATGTATATATTCATTATTGGGCACGACGGGGTCCTGTCCCGTCCATATGTCTAGTACTCTAGTAGAGGCTCGTAGATACGCATGTGTGGGTAGCATGGTCCCATAGTCTTCATGTATATGTATATATAATTTGATAGCCGAAGGGCTTACGTTCATAAAGGTAAATACGTTTCAAATGATGACATGTTTCCATGAAATTGGTTAAATATTATGAATGAGAGCATATAGGTAACGAAATGAGTGGTGTTCAGTGGTTACCTCCGGATACCCGTCATGGCTCGTAGTTCGGGTCGTGACACTCTTATCTCTTCCCTCACAATGGTGAGGATCCGCGACACGCCTGCATATAGGATGCGCATGAGGTTAACCCCACCGATTTTTACGGGGGCACCAGATAAGGATGCTTACGAGTTCATCGTAATCACGCACGAGCTACTCCATGCAGCAGGAATTACGGATACCCTTGTAGTTAGGTATGTTACCCTTTGACTCAATGGTGGCGCGAGGTCATAGTGGAGAGACTACCTTACCAGCAGGCGCGCGTCCACTTACTTGGAGTAATTCTATAAGGTGTTCCTGGAGAGATACTTACCGTTGTTCGGCCGAGAGACGAGCGCCGAGGCTCGAGCCCTCGAGCTCGGTCGGGAGGGCATGCCGCCGCTACCTATGCACTTATCTCCATCTACGGCTCGTTACTCCTATCCCTTGATTCTGACGGAGGCCGGTAGGATCCGGTGGTTCATTAGCGGACTGGATGGTCCTCTCCAGCTACCTAGTATCTTGCCGGAGCTCGAGGCACTTCATTCCAGCCTATTATTGATTCTCAAGGGCAGAGAGTTGAGCTCAGTGAGGGCTAGGGCAGCTAGGCCCGAGGTAAAGGCCTCAGAAGCTGTGATCTCATGTACCATTTCTATCCGTCATAGAGCAGCATCTGTGTTATTTGATCCTGGATCCACTTATTCGTATGAATCTACATTTCATGCCGTTGGTTGGGATTTTTCATGCGATAGCATAGATATACCTGTTCATATGTCTACTCCGATCGGAGATTCCGTGGTCGTCGATCGAGTACACGATGCTTGCTTTTGGGTTACTTTTATGGGGTACGACACTTAGGTAGATTGATAATTTTTGATACGCGGACTTTGATATTATATTGGGTATATCCCGGCTTTCTCCTTATGATGCGATCTTGGACCGTCACACCAAGACAATCCTTTTAGCAATGCCGGCATTCAGGCTTGAGTGGAGAGGCACACCTAGTCTCGGCTTCGAAGAAAATTATTTCTTTCTTCGGGCTTCTTTCAAGCTAAAGAAGGGGTGTTTAGCATATTTGGCGCATGTTCGTGATACGGCCCGTTGCATCTCTACCCTTGAGTCTATCCCTATTGTGAGCGAGTTCGCGGAGGTGTTTCCGTCGGATTTGTCGGCAGGCCACCCGATCGCGACATTGATTTCTCGTATCGACGTGGACCCGGGCATCATCCTATTTCCATCCCACCATATCGAATGGCACCGAGTTGGGGGAGCTTAAGGAACAATTGTAGGATCTATTGAGCAAAGGATTCATTAGACCCGAAGCATCTCCTATAGTGCCTCAAAGTGCCCGGAAAGGAAGAAAGATGGGACCGACGAGGATGTGTATTGATTACCGCTAGTTGAAAAAGGTCACTATTCGAAACAATTGCCCTATGCCTTGGATTGATGATCCGTTTGACCCGACCCGAGTGCTTCGGTGTTTTCGAAGATTGATTTGCGTTCCTCCGGCATCAATTGAAAATTAGTGGCGGAGGATATTCTGAAGACAGTATTTCGGACGAGATATGGCCACTATGAGTTCTTAGTGATGTCTTTTGGGCTTACCAATGCCCCGACTGCATTTATGACTTTGATGAATGGCAATTTTAGGCCGTTCCTTGATTCATTTATGATTGTGCTCATTGATGACACCTTGGTGTATTCCAAGAGCAGGGAGGAGCATGAGAGCCATCTTCGCGCCGTTCGGATTTCCAAAAGCCTTGTTTCCCAAATTTTCCAAGTGTATTTCCCGGTTTGGGAGTGGGGTAGCATTTTTGGGGCCCTGGGGGCCCAAGGGGGGGATTTGGTTGATCCAAAAAAAATTGAGGCTGGGGGTGGGACAGGCCCACCCGTTACCAGATTCGTAGTTTCTG